>NC_073694.1:95842911-96142911 GCF_029784165.1 Wyeomyia smithii
GACCGATTTTCATAAAATCGGTGTCAAATGGAAGGTCTAGTTGCCCAATAAGACCCTATTGATTTTTTTTTGCAATCGGACTATTACTTTGCCTGTTATGTTTAAAAATGTGAAATCCAGCTATGAAAAGGAAAATATTCACAAGAGTACTTAAACTCATTCACTTTTCTTAGAGATGGCTGAACCGATTTTCACTAAATTAGTGTCAAACGAGAGCTGCCTCATAGCATCCTGTTGTATTTCGCTGTAATCGGACTGTGACTTCGTCTGTAATGTATCGCAATGTGAAAACCACGAAACTTTATTATCTCAGAAACTACACAACAGATTTGAATAATATTGATATCAGATGAACGGGCTAGTTAAGGGTTAACTGATGAATTATGATTGAACCAGTGGTTTCATAATTCGGCTGCTCTATATGTTCCCATTTCATTTGATTAGAATCGAACTTAAGCAACCGTTATGTATTAAATTCTTAAATTAAACAACGAAAGTCTATTATCTCAAAAATTACACGACTTATTTACCATAACTAGTGTCATACGAACGAGTTAACTCTTAAACTTACAAATAACTAACTTCATACAATACTGATAGAACGGACACGTAAACGGGACCAGACAACAACACGTTCTATCAGTACACCAAGGTCGCTTTTTACGCGGGTTTCTTTTACGCGGATTTTTTTACGCGAATTACCGGATTATTCGGTTTTCTTACGCGGATTCCGGAATTTACGCGGTTTTTTACGCGGATTCTGGAATTTACGCGGTGTTTTTTACACGGCATGTATCCCCCGCGTAAAAAGCGACTTTAGTGTATTGTATTGTGAAGCTCTCACGTTAGCACTACCTCAATAATTACAAGTGAACTAACTTCATAACAACTTGATATGTGGTTCAAACGCTATGGAACGAAAAAAAAATCAAAGACTATTTAAAACTATACCTGATTCGATCAATGTATATGACCTCAACATGATTTAAATGTGGTATTGTACTATTTGAACGTTTCCGGTATCGATCGTGATTAAATTGTTCAAAATTAAGAGTCATTTCTCTCAATTCGCTATTTCTTAAGCACTAACAATACGTCAAATTTCATATTTTATACTCCAATTACAACATCAACTACAATATCAAGAACCCAAAGAGTGAATATACTTTTATTGGATTAAAGCGTCCATGTAAATCTATTTTTACAAATAATAAGTTTGAATGAGAAAACCTGGGTCTAACCGCTAGGTGGATTAATTTAGATCTTTGTTCCTGGTATAATAGAAACCTCACTGTACTCATATATAGGTCGGACTAGATTATATATCAATTTAGATTCAACTTTTTATAGTAGGACAATTTTCCCTGATGAACAACAACCTAAAAAGACCAAATATCATTCAAATGAGAATTTGTGGAACAATATGATACCCAGAGGCCAAAAATGAGCTTCAGGCGCCATTTCAAATTGTTGGATAGTAGCTTCCTGTTTCATTTACTGATGTGAGTTTTTCAGGAACCGGGATAATGCTTAGAGGCCAGGAATCAACTCCACACTTCATTTCGAAATCCGATTTTGCGACTTATGGTTTCTGGAAAACAACCTTCTATTGCCAAATACAATCCAATTAAGGTATATTTATTCTTTGGGTTCTAGAACACTGATGTTGTATTTGAAGTAATAACTGGAGTATGAAATGATAAATTTGACGTTATGTGCTGGATCGAAACCCGTACAGTATCGAAATCTGTACACCTTGATGTTTTTCCTTTCTCCTAGAAAGGTATAGCAATCACAGCAAAAACTAAACGTTTGCCTTTCTCCTAGAAAGGTATAGCAATCACTGCAAAAACTAAAGGTATAAAAGTGCTTGAAAGGGCCGGATGTCGTATATCACTTGCTCAGTTCGACGAGCTGAGCATTTTCTGTATGTGTGTGTGTGTAACGCTCTCCCAATCTCACTCGGTGTACAGATTTCGATACTGTACGGGTTTCGATCCAGCACATAACGTCAAATTTATCATTTCATACTCCAGTTATTACTTCAAATACAACATCAGTGTTCTAGAACCCAAAGAATAAATATACCTTAATTGGATTGTATTTGGCAATAGAAGGTTGTTTTCCAGAAACCATAAGTCGCAAAATCGGATTTCGAAATGAAGTGTGGAGTTGATTCCTGGCCTCTAAGCATTATCCCGGTTCCTGAAAAACTCACATCAGTAAATGAAACAGGAAGCTACTATCCAACAATTTGAAATGGCGCCTGAAGCTCATTTTTGGCCTCTGGGTATCATATTGTTCCACAAATTCTCATTTGAATGATATTTGGTCTTTTTAGGTTGTTGTTCATCAGGGAAAATTGTCCTACTATAAAAAGTTGAATCTAAATTGATATATAATCTAGTCCGACCTATATATGAGTACAGTGAGGTTTCTATTATACCAGGAACAAAGATCTAAATTAATCCACCTAGCGGTTAGACCCAGGTTTTCTCATTCAAACTTATTATTTGTAAAAATAGATTTACATGGACGCTTTAATCCAATAAAAGTATATTCACTCTTTGGGTTCTTGATATTGTAGTTGATGTTGTAATTGGAGTATAAAATATGAAATTTGACGTATTGTTAGTGCTTAAGAAATAGCGAATTGAGAGAAATGACTCTTAATTTTGAACAATTTAATCACGATCGATACCGGAAACGTTCAAATAGTACAATACCACATTTAAATCATGTTGAGGTCATATACATTGATCGAATCAGGTATAGTTTTAAATAGTCTTTGATTTTTTTTTTCGTTCCATAGCGTTTGAACCACATATCAAGTTGTTATGAAGTTAGTTCACTTGTAATTATTGAGGTAGTGCTAACGTGAGAGCTTCACAATACAATACACTAAAGTCGCTTTTTACGCGGGGGATACATGCCGTGTAAAAAACACCGCGTAAATTCCAGAATCCGCGTAAAAAACCGCGTAAATTCCGGAATCCGCGTAAGAAAACCGCATAAATCCGGTAATTCGCGTAAAAAAAGCCGCGTAAAAAGAAACCCGCGTAAAAAGCGACCTTGGTGTACTGATAGAACGTGTTGTTGTCTGGTCCCGTTTACGTGTCCGTTCTATCAGTATTGTATGAAGTTAGTTATTTGTAAGTTTAAGAGTTAACTCGTTCGTATGACACTAGTTATGGTAAATAAGTCGTGTAATTTTTGAGATAATAGACTTTCGTTGTTTAATTTAAGAATTTAATACATAACGGTTGCTTAAGTTCGATTCTAATCAAATGAAATGGGAACATATAGAGCAGCCGAATTATGAAACCACTGGTTCAATCATAATTCATCAGTTAACCCTTAACTAGCCCGTTCATCTGATATCAATATTATTCAAATCTGTTGTGTAGTTTCTGAGATAATAAAGTTTCGTGGTTTTCACATTGCGATACATTACAGACGAAGTCACAGTCCGATTACAGCGAAATACAACAGGATGCTATGAGGCAGCTCTCGTTTGACACTAATTTAGTGAAAATCGGTTCAGCCATCTCTAAGAAAAGTGAATGAGTTTAAGTACTCTTGTGAATATTTTCCTTTTCATAGCTGGATTTCACATTTTTAAACATAACAGGCAAAGTAATAGTCCGATTGCAAAAAAAAATCAATAGGGTCTTATTGGGCAACTAGACCTTCCATTTGACACCGATTTTATGAAAATCGGTCCAGCCATCTATGAGGAACATGAGTGAGATTGAATAGTTTCGAGAACACGTTTCTTTCAATTATTTTTGAACCACATGTCCAATCTTAATGAACTTCAAAAGTTAAAGGTTTTTAAGTAGTCCGTTCAGTTGAAATTAATTTTGTTCAAATCGGTTGCGTAGTTTCTGAGATATTGATGTTTTGTGATTTTTACATTTTTATAGGAAAGGATTTTTCTTCGATTTCAAATATGACATTTTTTCACAACTTTTAAACCACGTGCTCAATCAGCATATTTCATCAGTTATCCTTTAACTAGCCCGTTCATTTGATACCAATATTGTTCAAATCGGTAATGTAGTTTCAGAGATAATGAAGTTTCGTTAGTTTTCATTTTGATACATTACAGACAAAGTTACAAACCGCTTACAGTGAAATTCAATTGAGTGTTATGAGAAAGCTAGACCTTTCATTTGACACTAATTTTGTGGAAATCGGTTCAGCCATCTCTGAGAAAATGGAGTGAGTTTAACTAGTCTTCGGAATATGTTTCTTTTTTTAAAAGCTGGATTTCACATTTTAAAACATAACAGGCAAAGTAAAAGTCCGATTGCAGAACAAATAAATAGGGTCTTATGGGGCAACTAAACCTTCTATATGACACTGATTTTGTGAAAATCGGTCCAGCCATCTATGAGAAACATGAGTGAGATTAAATACTCTCCAGGACACGTTTCTGTAAATAACTTTTGAACCACATGTCCAATCTTTATGAAATTCTAAAGTTAAGAGTTTTTGAGGTAGCTCGTTTATTTGAAACCAATTTAATTCAAATCGGTTGAGCATTTTCTGAGATAATGATGTTTCGTTATTTTTACATTTTTAAACATAACCTCTAAACTAAAAATTCGATTACAATAAAATTCAATAGGGTCTCATGGGGCAACTAGACCTTTCTTTTGCAGTTAATTTCATAAAAATCGGTCCAGCCATCTCTGAGGAAATCGAGTGAGATTGGGAGAGCGTTACACACTCACACATACACACACACACATATATATATATATATATATATATATATATATATATATATATATATATATATATATATATATATATATATATATATATATATATATATATATATATATATATATATATATAGAAAATGCTCAGCTCGTCGAACTGAGTCGAGTGATATACGGCATTCGGCCCTTTTGAGCACTTTTATACCTTTAGTTTTTCTGTGATTGCTATACCTTTCTAGGAGAAAGGCAAAAATCGCATCTTATATTTAAAACATATTTATTCCATGTTACTTTCAAAACGTTCGGTTCGGTATAGTAATGCTTTGGCTACTAGGAATTCGTTATTTAGAGTGAAAAATAAATCCAGCAGATATTATCAAGGTGTATTTTTTCTATTAATTGTCTATTTTAACATATAATAAGTTCGAAAGAAAAAGTCTGGGTCCCACCGCTAGGTTGATTAATTTTGGGTTTTTATAATGAATTTTATTGTGGCCAGAGTTAAAAACCGATTATCATGACTCACGACAATGGTTTTTTTTACATTGTACGTAATGTCGCAAGCAGTACCCTGAATATAGCGTGTCTGATATGCAATACTCGCAATATTAGGTATGATAAACGGTACGAGAAAAAAATATTGTCGATAGTCGAAAAACGCGGTTCGCAACTTTTACCAAAATATTAAAGTAATACAACTAACTGGTTAAAACGGTTTCAACAGCCACGCGGTATACGATCCATGAAAATGATTAAACAATTTTTAGTTAAATTTTTTCTATCAATGTTGATTGTGAATTGTTGCTGAACTTCTGCTTAAAAAAACTCTTGAATGGGATCCTGTCTTAACTTTTTGCCTTTCTCCTAGAGAGGTATAGCAATCACTTGCAAAACCGAAAGTATAAAAGTGCTCCAAAGGGCCGAATGGCATATATCACTCGACTCAGCTCGATGAGCTGAGCATTTTCTGTATGTGTGCGTGTGTATGTGTGTGTGTGTGTATGTGTGTGTGTTTGTGTATGTGCAGATTTTTATTCTCACTCACTTTTCTCAGAGATGGCTGGACCGATTTTCATGAAATTAATTGCAAATGAAAGGTCTCGTTGTCCCACAAGACTCTATTAAATTTCATTGTAACCGGATTTTTAGTTTAGAGGTTATGTATCAAAATGTAAAAATCATGAAACATCGTTATCTCGAAAACTACACAACCGATTTGAACAAAATTGGTTTCAAATGATCGGGCTACCTAAAATACTCTTAACTTGTGGTTGTGGTTCAAAAGTTATGACAAGAAACGTGTTTTGAAGACTACTTAATCTCACTCAGGTTTCTCAGAGATGGCTGAACCGATTTTCATAAAATCAGTGTCAAATGGCAGGTCTAGTTGCCCCATAAGACCCTATTGATTTGTTTTGCAATCGGACTATAACTTTGCCTGTTATGTTCGAAAATGTGAAATCCAGCTATGAATAGGAACATATTCCGAAGACTACTTGGACTCACTCACTTTTCTCAGAGATGGCTGACCCGATTTCCACAAAGTTAGTGTAGAATTAAAAGCCTAGCTGCCTCATAACACCCTATTGAATTTTACTGTAATCGGACTGTAACTTCGTCTGTAAGGTACCGAAATGCGAAAATCACGAAACTTCATTATCTTAGAAACTACACAACCGATTTGATCAATATTATTATCAAATGAGCGGGCTAGCTGAGGGTTAACTGATGAACAACACAGGTTAACAGAATCTAAAAGTGGTTGTCTTTAAATTCAAAAGGGTGTCCAGGGTCAATGTTTAGTTTCTATGCATCATCTCGATTACTGAAATATCCATATTTGGTGGTATTCGGTCATTTTCGACTGTTTCCTAGAAGTTACCATTTAGCAATTTTAAATGGTGCCAGACGTCAATTGTTAGCTCCTTGCATCATTCTGGTTCCAGAGATACTCATATTCGATAGCATTTGTTTATTTTAGGCTGTTTTTCACAAACCGGTAGTCGCCATTTTGGATTTCAAAATGGTATTTAAGATAATTTCTGGCTTCTATGCGTCATTCTGGGTGAAGAAACACCCATATTGGGTGTTATTCGATCATTTTCGGTTGTTTCCCAGGAACCGGAAGTCGCCAACCTAGAATCCAAAATGGGGTCTGTGGTCGATTTCAACTGCTGTGTATCATTCTAGATCCGGAGATACTCATGTTAGACGGAAATCGGCCATTTTTGGCTGTTTTCCAGAAACCAGAAGTTGCCATCCTACAATTCAAAATTATGTCTGAGGTCAATTTTTAGCTTTTTGCAACATTCTGGCTCCAGCGATACTCATATTGGGTGGTATTTGGTCACTTTGGGCTGTTTTTCAGAAACCGAAAGTCGTTATTTTGAACTTTAAAATTGCCTGTGAAATCAATTTCTGTCTTCTGAGCGTAAACCTGGTTCCGAAAACATTCATATTGAATGGTGTTTGGTCATTTCCAGCTGTTTGCCAGACACCGGAAGTAACCATCTTAAAATTCAAGATTGTGTCTGTGATCAATTTTTAGCTTCTGTCCATCTTTCTGGTTCCGGAGATACTCATATTTAATGGGAGTCGTCCATTTTAGGCTGTTTTCCAGAAACCGGAAGTTGCCATCTCACAATTCAAAATGTTGACTGAAGTCGATTTGTGACTCCAGTGCATCATTACGGTTCCGGAAATACCCATATTGGGTGGTATTTTGTCGTTTGTCGCTGTTTTTCCGAAACCGAAAGTCGCCATTTTGGATTTCTTAATGGCATTTGAAGACAATTTCGATCGATTTTAGCTCCTGTGTATCATTCTAGATCCGGATATTATTATATTGGGTGGAAATCGGCCATTTTGGCTGTTTTCCAGAAACCGGAAGTTGCCATCTTACAATCCAAAATGTTGCCTGAGGTCGATTATGGAACAAATTTATTACCACTAGCAACATTCACCTGCCAAATATGGTTCCATTTAGTTGGTTAGCTCTCGAGATGTGCAGAAATTTGTGTATCATTCGTATGGAACCCCTCCTTTGTAGAAGAGGGAGTGGTGTCGAACCATTATGGACATATTTGTTACCCCTAAAAACATTCACATGCTAAATTTGGTTCCATTTACTCGGTTAATTCTCGGGATGTGCAGATATTTGTGATTCATTTGTATGGAACCCCTCCCTTTCAAAAGAAGGAGGGGTGTCAAAACATTATGGACATATTTTTTACCACTAAAAACATTTACCTGCCAAATTTGGTTCCATTCAGTTGATTAGTTCTCGAGATGCACAGAAATTTTTGTTTCATTTGTATGGAACCCCTCTCTTATAGAAGAGTGAGGGGTGTCAAACCATTATGCACATATTTGTTTCCTCTAAAAACATTCACATGCTGAATTTTGTTCCATTTACTCGGTTAGTTCTTAAGTTGTGCAGAAATTTATGTTTCATTTGTATGGGACCTGTCAGAAGAGGGAGGGGTCTCAAACCATCATAGGAACCTTTATCGGCACCAAAAACCCCTACATACAAATTTTCACGTCGATCGGTTCGGCAGTTTTCGAACCTATATTGATCAGACAGACAGACCGGCTTGCATTTTTATATGTATAGATTACAACATCAATATTTTAGGTCCTAAAGAGTTAATATACATTTATTGGGTTGAAGCGTTAATGTAAATCTATTTTAACAAATAAAAGTCAAATGAGAAAGGCTGGGTCTGACCGCTAGGTGGATTGATTTAGGTTTTCTGATAGATTTAAGTTCACCTTTTTGTCCGGTCATTGAAGCAAAAAAAAACCCAAATCAATCCACCCAGGCTTTCTCATTCGAAATTATTATTTGTTAAAATAGACTTACACGAACACTTCAATTTTTAGAAAAAAAAACCCTAATTAATCCAGCTAGCGGTCAGACCCAGCCTATCTCATTCAAACTAATGATTTGTAAAAATAGATTTACATGAGCGCTTCAATCTAATAAAGAAATATTCACTTATTGGGTTCTAAAATATCTATGCTAGACTTAATAGATTTTGCTGAAAATTTGGACAATCACTCAACCTTACCAGAACTACTACTTAACCGAAGATACGTCATTTGGGGTAAAACGTTCCTTGAAGAGTTTTTTTTTTCGAAAAATGCCGAAAAAAACACCAAAACTGCAAGAACCCTGCTTGAACTTGTCAGATTTACTAAAAATTTGGATTATCACTCCAGTTAAATTCGAACTTAAAAATGTTATTTTCTTGAAATATATTTGGCGATTTTCGGGGTGCTATTTTCTCTACAGAAAACAGTCCAGAACCAAAAGTTAACATTTTATAAAACAACTGAAGAGCCTTTATTCAATATAAAATCCAGATGCATCATTTGGAAACTGACTAAAAGGGACTGATGTTTTTCTTGACTTTTTCACTAAGTTTCAAGAAAAGCATCAAACCTGGTAAAAGACATTTCCGATAAGATGGTTGCTGAAAGACTGCAATATTTTGAGTTTTGTTGAAGCAAATGAAGTAAGTTATTGTTTGAGTTTTATGTTCATCTTTTTAATTTGATTTACTTTTAAATTTATTTTCATCGGTCTCATTCTTAACTTTTTGCCTTTCTCCTAGAAAGGTATAGCAATCACTGGGAAAACCAAAGGTATGAAAGTGGTCCCAATGGCCGAAAGTCATATACCACTCGACTTAGTTCGACGAACTGAGCATTTTCTGTATGTATGTATGTATGTGTGTATGTGTGTGTGTATGTGCAACTTTTTTTTCTCACTCACTTTTCACAGAGATGGCTGGACCGATTTTCATGAAATCAATTGCAAATGATGGTCTAGTTGTGCCATAGGTTGCTATAGAATTTCATTGTAATCGGATTTTCAGTTTAGAGGTTATGTATCAAAATGTAAAAATCACGAAACATCAATATCTCAGAAACCACACAACTGATTTCAATAAAACTGGTTGCAAATGATCGGGCTGTCTCCCGAACTCTTAACTTTTAAATTTCGTAATGATTGAACATATGGTTCAAAAGTTATGTAAAGAAAAGTTATCCTGAGGTTGTTTAAACTCACTCATTTTTCTCAGAGATGGCTGAACCGATTTTCACAAAATTAGTGTCAAATAAAAGGACTAGCTGCCCCATAGGTTGCTATTGAATTTCATCGTAATCGGATAGTAACTTTGTCCGTTGTTAATAAAAATGTGAAATCACATAATGAAAGTAAACATATTGATTTTCTCCTAACGATCACTGGCTAATTAAAAGGTAGAAAAGTGATCCAAATTTTGATCCAGTTCGATGAACCGAGCATTTTCTACACGTATGCATGCAGAGGTGTACATGTGTGTGTGTGGGTGTGGGTGTGTACGTGTGTATACCTTTTTGCCTTTCTCCTAGAAAGGTATAACAATCACTGCAAAAACTAAAAGAATTAAAGTGCTCAAAAGGGCCGAATGTCGTATATCACTCGACTCAGTTCGATGAGCTGAGCATTTTCTGTATGTGTGTGTGTGTGTAACGCTCTCCCAATCTCACTCGATTTTCTCAAAGATGGCTGGACCGATTTCAATGAATTTAATTGCAAATGGAAGGTCTAGTCGCCCCATAAGACCCTATTTAATTTTATTGTAATCGGATTTTTAGTTTAGAGGTTATGTATCAAAAAGTAAAAAAATACGAAACACCAATATCTCAGAAAATACACAACCGATTTGAACAAAATTGCTTTTAAATGAAAGGGCTACCTAAAACACCTTTAACTTTTGAATTTCATAAAGATTGAACTTGTGGTTCAAAAGTTATGGAAAGAAACGTGTTCTGGAGACTATTTAATCTCACTCATGTTTCTCAGAGATGGCTGGACCGATTTTCATAAAATCAGTGTCATATGGAAGGTCTTGATACCCCACAAGACCCTATTGATTTTTTTGCAAACGGATTATTACTTTGCCTGTTATGTTTAAAAATGTGAAATCCAGCTATGAAAACAAACATATTGCGAAGACTACTTGGACTCACTCACTTTTTCTAAGAGATGGTTGAGCCGATTTCCACAAAATTAGTGTCAACTGAAAGGTCTAGCTGCCTCATAACACCCTATTGAATTTTGCTGTAATCGTACTGTAACTTCGTCTGTAATGTATCGAAATGTGAAAATCACGAAACTTCATTATCTTAGAAACTACACAACCGATTTGAACAATATTGATATCAGATGAACGGGTAAGTGAATGGTTAACTGATGAATTATGATTGAACTCGTGGTTTCAATGTTTGGCTACCTTCCCTTTTTATTTGTTTATCATAAAACTTAAGCAACCGTTATGTATTAAATTGTTAAAACAACGAAAGTCTAATATCACAAAGATTACACGATTTTTTTTAACATAACTAGTGTCATGCGAACGAGTCATCTATCAAACTTACAAATAACAAACTTTATAACAATTTGATATGTGGCTCAAAAGTTATGGAAAGAAAAGAAATTTAAAGACTATTTAAAACTATACCTGCTTTATATGGCTTCAACATGATTTAAATGTGATATCGTACTATTTGAACGCTCCTGGTATCGCTCACGATTACATTGTTTGAAATTAAGAGTCATTTCTTTTATTTCGCTATTTCTTAAGCACTAACATTACGTCAAATTTTAAATTTTATACAACATTACAACAACATTTTATACAACAATTACAACATCAATATTTTAGAACCCAAAGAGTGAATATACCTTGATTGAATTTAAGCATTCATGTAAATTTATTTTTACAAATAATAAGTGTAAATGAGAAAGGCTGAGTCTGACCGCTAGGTGGATTAATTTAGGTTTTTCCAGAGTGTTGGCAAAGAATCATGTTACTCTGGTTGCTGTTGTATCAATAAAAATAAACAATCATTTAGAAAAATCACGACTTTGAACACTAATGCTCAACAATTTATACTCATGATGTTCTTCAACGTTCATTAAAGCACCATTTTCCTTTACGCTAAGTTTTGCCTGTAGAATATTGCAGGGAATCGTGCAAATTATAATTTTATTTGCTCCACGGATAAGTAGAAACTCGGTTGGAATTATTTATTTTCGCAACCGTCGTATCGATAATATTTTTTACCTTGTTTGATGCTTTTCTAGAAACTTAGTGAAAAAGCCAAGAAAAAATTGAGTCCGCTTTAATCAGTTTCCAAATGATGCATCTTGATTTTATATCAAATAAAAGCTCTTTAGTTGTTTAATAAAATGCTAACTTCGGGTCCTGGACTGTTTACTGTAGAGAAAATAGCACCCCGAAAATCGCCAAGTATTTTCCAAGAAAAAGATTTTATTTTTTCGTCATGTAAATTTATTTGTCACTTTTGTCGTCGTGCCCTTAAGTTCGTATATCACTAGAGTGATAATCTAAATTTTCAATAAATCTATCATGTCTAACCCGAGTTTTTGCAGTTTTGGTGATTTTGATGGCATTTTTCTAAAAAAAAGTTCTTCAAGGAACGTTTTACCCCAAATGGCGTATCTTCTGGTAAATAAGGTAGTTCTGGTAAAGTAGAGTGATTATCCAAATTTTTACCAAAATCTCTGAGGTCTAGCAGGAAATATAGTAATTTTAGTGATTTTGACAGTTTTTAAAAAAAACCTACTCGGGCCGTTTTACACCATTTGGCACACTTGGCTTGTACATGACATTAGAGCTCTTAAATTGCTCTACAAAACGCTATATTCAGATATTTTTTCTAGTGATGTTAAGAAGAGTATGATGACCCTAAAAATTGACAATTTTTAAAAGAAAAAAGCAATTTTTTCGTCATTCTACCTCTTTGCCATATCTACCTTTTGCCATATACTGTGACCATGCGTTTTGAAGTACTCTTAGGGTTTAATAATACCACAAATTTTTAGAAAAATCCATCGAGTCTAGCAGGGGTTATTGCACTTTTTATTATTTGAACGTTTCTGGACATATCATTTTCAAAGACCGTTTTACCCCAGTTAACTTCAATAAAAAAAAACCTAAATTAATCCACCTAGCGGTCAGACCCAGCCTTTCTCATTCAAACTTATTATTTGTAAAAATAGATTTACATGAACGCTCAATCCAATAAATGTATATTCACTATTAGGGTTCTAAAAAATTGATGTTGTAATCTATACATATAAAAATGCAGTCCGGTCTGTCTGTCTGTTTGATCAATATACGCTCGAAAACTACCGAACCGATCGACGTGAAAATTTGTATGTAGGGGTTTTTGGTGCCGATAAAGGTTCCTATGATAGTTTGAGACCCCTCCTTCTTCTGGAAGGGAAGGGTCCCATACAAATGAAACACAAATTTCTGCACATTTCTAGAACTAAACAACTAAATAGGACCAAATTTGGCAGGTATATGTTTTTAGTGGTAAAAAATATGTCCATAATGTTTTGACACCCCTCTTTTTTTGGAAGGGAAGGGTTCCATACAAATGAAACACAAATTTCTGCACATCCTGAGAACTCACCAACTGAATGGAACCAAATTTGGCAGGTGAATATTTTTGGAGGTAACAAATATGTGCAAAATGGTTTGACACCCCTACCTCTTCTATGAGGGAGGGGTCCCATGCAAATGAAACACTATTTGTGCACAGCTCAAGAACCAATCAAGAAAATACAACCAAATTTGGTATGAGTATGTTTTTAGAGGTAACAGATATTTCCATAATGGTTCGACGCCCCTCTCTCTTCTGGAAGCACATGTTTTTGTACAAATTTCAGCACATCTCGCGAACTAAATACCTCCCAAAATGGGTATTTCCGGTGTTATATTGATGCCAAATCTGCTGAAAATGATCGAATACAATCCAATATGAATAAATTCAGAATTAAGGCGATGTACAGAAGCCAAAAGCCGAGGATGTTGTCATTTCGATAAAACCAATCATTTCAAACGATTTGTCTTTTGACATTGATCATATCCTATGGCCGATTCGTCGTGCATTTGCAGACTTTAAACACATCGCAAGGAATCAATGAATTTGGAACGTTCAAATAGTACAACACCACATATAAATTATGTTGAGGCCACATACATCGATCAAAGCGAGTATAGTTTCAAATAGTCTTTGAATTTCTTTTCTTTCCATAACATTTGAGCCACATATCAAATTGTTATGAAGTTTGTTATTTGTAAGTTTGAGAGATGACTCGTTCGTATGACACTAGTTATGTTTAAATAAGTCATGTAATCTTTAAGATAATAGACTTCCGTTGTTTTATTAACAATTTAATACATAACGGTTGCTTAAGTTCGATTATAATCAAATAAAATGGGAACGTATAAGGCAGCCAAATTTTAAAACCACATGTTCAATCCGCTCATCTGATAATAATATTGATCAAATCGGTTCTGTAGTTTCTGAGATAATGAAGTTTCGTGATTTTCACATTTCGGTATATTACAGACGAAGTTACAGTCCGATTACAGAAAAATTCAATAGGGTGCTATGGGGCAGCTAGACTTTCCATTTGACACTAATTTTGTGGCAATCGGGTCAGCCATTTCTGAGAAAATTGAGTGAGTCCAAGTAGTCTTCGGAATATGTTCCTATTCATAGCTGGATTTCACATTTTTAATCATAACAGGCAAAACAATAGTCCGATTGCAAATCAAATCAATGGGGTCTCATGGGGCAACAAGACCTTCCAGTTGACACTAATTTTGTGAAAATCGGTTCAGCCATCTCTGAGAAACATGAGTGAGATTAAACAGTCTTCAGAACACGTTTCTTTTCATAACTTTCGAACCACAAGTTCAATTTTTACTTTACTTTACTTTTTTGCTAACGGACCGTTCACCCGTCTAGGGCCGAACGAATTAGAGATGTCCAGCTTCTTCTGTCTTGGGCAGCCGTTCTCCAGTCTCCCCGTACACCAGCAGATCGTGCATCTTCTTCCACCGCGCACATCCACCGCGTGCGAGGCCTACCACGGAGTCGACGGCCTCCTCCTGGTTCTCTACTGAAGATAGTTTTGGCGGCTCTCTCGTCAGGCATTCTGGCTACATGTCCAGCCCACTGAAGCCTGCCCCGCTGTATTACCTTCACTATATCAGCATGTTTGTATACCTGGTACAACTCGTGATTCATGCGTCTGCGCCACACTCCATCTTCCAATTTACCGCCAAGTATCGATGGCAGAACTTTACGCTCAAAAACTCCGAGCACTCGTCGATCAGCTTCCTTCAGCGTCCATGCTTCATGTCCGTAAAGGGCCACCGGGAGTATCAGCGTCCTATACAGCGCTAGTTTTGTGCGAGTTTGCAAACTACGGGACCTTAGCTGGTTACGCAGACCGTAGAAAGCCCTGTTCGCAGCTGCAACTCGTCGTTTCACTTCACGGCTCATATCGTTGTCACATGTCACAAGCGTACCAAGATAAACGAATTCGTCAACCACTTCAAATCGTTCCCCATCTATCTCCACCTCAGCACCAACACCACGGGGACTCTCTGCCAGCTACCATGTACTTCGTTTCGGCAGAGTTAATGACAAGTCCCAATCTCGCTGCTTCTCTGTTAAAAGGTACGTAGGCCTCCTCCACGGCCTTACGGTTGATACCGATGATATCGATGTCGTTCGCAAAGCCAAGAAGCATGTGAAATTTCGTGATGATCGTACCGTTTCTTTCGACGTTTGCTCTTCGTACTACACCCTCAAGAGCGATGTTAAACAGTAGGTTGGAGAGCGCATCGCCCTGCTTCAGTCCATCCAACGTTACGAACGCGGCTGGTGTCTCGCCAGCTATCCGCACGCACGATTTTGATCCCTCCAGTGTCATACGACTCAGCTTCATTAGTTTCGTAGGGAAACCGTGTTCCAGCATGATCTGCCACAGCTCGTTTCTTTTCACTGAGTCGTATGCCGCCCTGAAGTCCACAAACAGATTGTGAGTCGATAAGTTGTACTCCCGGAACTTATCGAGGATCTGTCGCAGGGTGAAAATTTGATCCGTCGTCGAACGCCCTTGTCGAAAACCAGCCTGGTATTCGCCAACGAAGGATCCCGTTAATGGTCTCAATCTGAAGAACATGATACGGGAGAGCACTTTATATGCGGAGTTGAGCAACGTTATCCCTCGATAGTTGCCACAATCCAATCGATGGCCCTTCTTATAGATAGGGAATATGAAGCCTTCCAACCAGTCGTTCGGCATTTGTTCATCCACCCAGATCCTTAGTATTATCTGGTGGATCGCATGGTGCAGCCGCTCGCTTCCCGCTTTTAGAAGTTCGGCCAGGATACCGTCCTTCCCAGCGGCCTAGTCGTTGTTCAGCTCACTAATCGCCTTTTTCACCTCCTCCTGTGTTGGTGGCTCCACACCTTGTTCGTCACTCATAATCGTCATCCTGTTCCTGCTCTGCTCATCCGGCTCCTCACCGCTCAATAGCGCCTGTAAATGCTCCTTCCACCTGCCTGCAACCGTCGGTTTATCAGTAAGCAGGTTGCCGTCCTTGTCATTACACATGACCGGCACCGGAAAATTCCTGCTTCTGACTCTGTTGACAGTTCTATAGAATCTCCGCACGTCGTTTTGAGCATAGCTGTCCTCTGTGCTGGCGAGCACCTGCTCCTCGTACTCGCGCTTCTTCCGACGGTGGGTTCTATTTTCAGCAGCTCTTCCCACCCTGTACCTCGCTCTGTTCTGACGCGTAGCCGCAGTGAGCATGCGACTCCTGGCACGGTTTTTCCCATCTGTCGCTCTCTGGCACTCGACATCGAACCAGCCGTTAGGCTGTCTTCCACGCGTCGTACCTACCACCTATCTCGCAGTCGTTTCGATGGCGCCGTGAATACTGCTCCACAGCCCATTTATGTCTTCCACTCCTTCCTCCTGCTGTTCTGCGATCCGTTGATCCAGCTCTCTGGCGTATTCTGCTGCCACGCCATCAGCTTTCAACCGCTGAAAGTAGAAACGCGTCGTCCTCTCTGTGCGAGATTTCAGCACGTTCGACAACCGTGCGCGGATCTTACAAACGACGAGATAATGGTCAGAGTCAATGTTTGGTCCCCGAAAAGGCCTAACATCAGTAACATCCGAAAAGTGCCGACCGTCAATCAGTACGTGATCGATCTGGGAGCAGGCTTCTCCATTTGGATGCCTCCAGGTGTGTTTTCGAATATTCAAACGTGGAAAATAGGAGCTACATATGGCCATTCCTCTGGCCGGCAAAGTTTATCAGCCTCAGGCCGTTTTCATTGGTTGACGAGTGGAGCCTATACCTTCCAATGACGGGACGGAAGAATTCCTCCCTTCCAACCTGTGCGTTTGCGTCTCCGATGACCACTTTTACGTCGTGTTTTGAGCCTCGTCATAGATTCGCTCAAGCTTGTCATAGAACTCATCTTTGACTTCATCGGATGTGTTGATTAAACTGTAGTTGAAGAATTTGCCCTTAATCCTTAACACGCATATACGGTCATCTACGGGCCTCCACCGGATGACTCTTGTTTTCTAGGAGAAACGGGCTTGTTTTTTGGACCATTTTTAAATTAACTTTTCAGTGTTTGGACATGTATTTCAAAAGTTATGCAAAGAAACGTGTTTCGAAGACTGTTTAATCTCACTCACTTTTCTCAGAGATGGCTGAACCGATTTTCACAAAATTAGTGTCATATGGAAGGTCTTGTTTCCCCATAAGACCTTATTGAATATTATTGTAATTGGACTTTAACTTTGTTCGTTATACATAATAATGTGAAATCAGGCTATGAAAAGAAATATTATCCTGAGACTACTTGAACTCACCCACTTTTCTCAGAGATGGCTGGACCGATTTTTACGAAATAAGTTGCAAATGAGAGGTCTAGTTGCTTGATAAGACCCTATTGAATTTTATTATAATCGGACTGTAACGTTGTCTTTTATGTAACGAAATGTGAAAATCACGAAACTTCATCAACTCAGAAACTACACAACCGATTGGAACAAAACAGGTATCAAATGAACATGCTGTCTTCAGAACCATCGATGATTTTTACAATGAATGTGCATGTGGTCCAGAAGTTATAAATATAAACGTTTTCCGATGAGTTTATATCATTCACGAATTCTTGCCTTTCTTCAAGGAAGGTATAACTATCTCTGGCAAAACCGAAGGTATACAAGTGCTCCAAACGGTCGAATGGCATATATCACCCAACTCAACTCAACTCAATGAGCTTAGCATTTTCTGTATGTGTGTGTATGTGCAAATTTTCAACCTCACTCGATTTGCTCAGAGATGACTGGACCGATTTTCAAAAAAAAAATTTCAAATGAAAAGTCTAGCTGCCCCATGAAACCCTATTAAATTATATTGTAATCGGATTTTTAGTTTATATGTTATGTATCAAAATGTGGAAATAACGAAAGTTCATTTTCTCAGGAACTACACAACCGATTTTAACAAAATTGGTTCTTAATTAACGGGCTACCTAAAAAAACCTTAACATCGAATTCAATAAAGATTGGACATTTGGTTTAAAAGTTATGGAAAGAGATGTGTTCTAGAGACTATTTGATCTTACTCATATTTCTCAGAGATGATTGAACTATTTGATCTTACTCATATTTCTCAGAGATGATTGAACCAATTTCCATAAAATCAGTATCATATGGAAGGTCTAGATGCGCCATAAGACTCTATTGATTTTTGCCTTTCTTCTAGAAAGGTATAGCAATCACTGCAAAAACCAAACGTATAAAAGTGCTCCAAAGGGTCGAATGTCGTAAATCAATCGACTTAGTTCGACGAGCTTAGCATTTTCTGTGTGGGTGTGTGTATGTATGTAAGTAACGCTCTCCCAATCTCCCTCGATTTGCTCAGAGATGGCTAGTCCGATTTTCATGAAACTAATAATGCAAATGAAAGTTCTAGTTGCCTCATAAGACCCTATTGAATTTTATTATAATCTTGTATATATCAAAAAGTAAAAATTATGAATCTTCATCATCTCAGAAACTACACAACCGATTTGAACAAAATTGGTTTTAAATAAACGGGCTTCCTAAAAAACCCTTGACTTTTGAATTTTATGTAGATTGGACTTGTAGTTCAAAAGCTATGGAAAGAAACGTGTTCTGAAGACTATTGAATCTCACTATATTTGAAACATATTTATTTCATGAATATTGAGAATAGGTTATGTTTCCATTTAATTCTACTACAAAAAATCGAAAACCCTCTAATCGAATACTGTCCGCAGATACGTATTTCGGCTGCTACATGCAACCATCATCAGTGCTTATGTGGACTGTTGAAGAGCATAACTGAGTAACCCCTTTTTATATGCATGTAGGTAGAAGTAGGTAGACGGAAAATTCCAAAATTGAAGTTAGGTAGTCATATGCTGTGGTTGTTTTTGTCCTGTACTGAATCTAGGGTTTTTTTGGGTAGTATTTTGAAAAGCCATGAAAAATGATTACCTACGTCTTCATTGAGCAGTGTGGATGGATGTTGTTTGTAGATTTCTAAACTTTCAGATACCCAGCGGTCTCCGCAGAAGAAGGCGGAGACGGATGCGGCGAAGTCTGGAGGTGGAAAAACGGCGAATCCGTCGGTGTCCACACCAGACATCTCGGTAGACGGTCCCTTGCTAGTCAAGGCCGTCGAAAGGTGTATGGACACGCGGCCAAGAGTGGCGGCGCTGTCTGAACAACTCGATGCCATAATCGAGTTCTTGGCGAACAGGCGAAATATCGCTGGCGACCTGAAGCAGAGCCTCCTCCTGCTTCGGAGCACCATTGATGAAGCCAGAAAGGAGCACGAAGAACTCGTAGCTCGGGTGAAAGCGGCCGAGAAAGCGGCCAGGACCGGGAGGGCGACTGCATCTACAGAGGTGCAGACAGACGCCCCCTCGTTCGCGTCGGTCTGCTCCACGGGGCAGGTCGCTAAGCGAACGAGGAAACGACCCCCGGGAACACCAAGAAACGATTGGTCGTGCTACTCCCACGGGAACACACGCCAACCGGTTCAAGGTCCACCGCGGAAAAGGCACAGGTGGAGGCTACGGGCAACCCTTGGACTACCGTAGAGGGTAGGAAGCGTCGGGAAGGTGCGACGCGACATGATGGCGGAGCGGCCAGAGGACCAAAAAAGGTCAAAAAGGCGCGGAGTAGGGGTGATGCCCTCATACTCAAGACGGATGGGTCGAAGTACTCAGAAGTCTTGAAGAAGATGAGGGGGGAAACCCAGCTCAAGGATCTGGGGGCGGATGTGCGGAGTATCCGCCGATCTCGCACTGGCGAGATGATACTTGAGCTCCGGAAGGACGCGAAGAACAAGGGGGCTACCTACAAAACGGTAGCTGAAAAGGTCCTAGGGAAGGAGGTGCAAGTGCGGGCACTCACCTCAGAAGTGACTCTCCAGCTTAAAAACCTGGACGAAATCACTGAGAGTGCGACATTGCACAAGCCCTAAAAGTGAAGTGCGGGGTGGAGGTGGCTAAGGAGTCAATCCGCCTCCGCAAAGGTCCGGCGCAAAGGTCCGGCGGACGCTAACCTGGCCCTGAAAGAGGGCAAGTTGAAGGTCGGCTGGTCTGTATGTCCTCTGGGCATACTACAGCAACCAGACATTTGCTTCCGGTGCTTTGAGGGCGGACATAAGTCCTGGACCTGCAAGGGGCCCGATAGGAGCCAGCTGTGCAGGCGATGTGGAGGTGCAGGCCATAAAGCAAAGGACTGTGTGGAGTCTCCCAAGTGCATGGTATGTTCCGGGAAACGGGACGCCAAACACTTTATGGGAGGCCCCAGGTGTCCAGCCGGTAAGCCGGCTGCGAAACCACGGGCGTAAGGGTGACGCAACTGAACCTGAACCATTGCTTCGCGGCTCAGCAGCTGCTACACCAAGCAGCCACTGAGTCGTTGTCGGACATCGCCGTCATATCGGATCCCTACCGCATCCCTCCCGGAAACGGTAACTGGGTTGCGGATAAGTCCAGTTTGGCGGCCATATGTACGACGAGCAAGTTCCCGGTTCAGGAGGTTGTCTCAACCTCAGAAGAAGGGTACGTAGTTGATAAGGTAAACGGAGTGTTCTACTGCAGTTGCTATGCTCCGCCACGTTTGTCTACCGAAAGGTTCACCCAGGTGGTCGACCTCCTATCCATGGAGCTAACGGGCCTAACGCCGTTGGTGGTGGCGGGCGACTTCAACGCTTGGGCTGTTGAGTGGGGAAGTCGCTTCACGAACCAGAGGGGCCAGATCCTGTTGGGGGCTTTTGCAAAGCTCAACCTAGATCTGGCCAACGTTGGGAACAAAAGTACATTTAGCACAAATGGTGCGGAGTCGATCATCGATGTGACGTTCTCCAGCCCAGGACTGATCAAGAACTGGAGGGTAGACGATGGCTACACTAATAGCGACCACCAGGCGGTCTGTTATAGTGTAGACAACAACGAGAGGCGGCAAGCGACGGGTAGAGCCAACACTCCGACCGTTCGCGGGTGGAAGACATCGCACTTTGATGCCGAGGTATTCGAAGAGGCAATGAGAAGGGAGCGCGAGAGGGGCAGTTGGATCCGCCCGACTGCTGACCAACTAGTTGCTATGCTATCGCGGGCGTGCGACGCCACCATGCCTAGGACTCGCCAACCTAGGAATGGAAAGCCACCGGTTTACTGGTGGACGGACGCGATAGCCGACCTTCGCAGTGCGTGCCTCCGTGCAAGACGGAGGATGCAGCGTGCGTGAAACGAAGAAGAGAGGACAGAGCGCCGCGCAGCATTCAGTTCGGCAAGATCGATGCTAAAGAGTGCGATAAAGGCCAGCAAGAGGGCCTGCTTCGATAGGCTATGTGCGAGTGCCAATACAAATCCGTGGGGTGACGCCTACAGGATCGTAATGGCCAAGACTAAAGGCGCGCTGGCGCCTACAGAGCGATCACCAGCGATGCTGGAGCGTATCATCGAGGGACTCTTTCCACGCCACGAGCCAAGTCCTTGGCCTCCGGCAGTCGAGTCTCACGTCCGACGTTCCAGTATCTCAGACATAGACCAGAGATGGTCGGCCAACCTGCCGAGCATCCAATCCGTGAGCGACGACAGCCGTGTCGAGGCAGGGGAGGAGGCAAGGGTTACGAATGAGGAACTCATCGTGATCGCCAAATCCCTAAAGGTGAGCAAGGCACCGGGACCGGATGGTATCCCTAACCTGGCGATCAGGCTGGCGATAAAAACGGCCCCCGGGCTGTTCAGGGCAGTCATGCAGAGGTGCCTGGATGACTGTCTCTTTCCGGACAGGTGGAAGCGGCAGAGACTGGTCTTATTGCCGAAGGCTGGGAAACCGCCAGGGGACCCATCGGCATATAGGCCTATCTGCCTGCTGGACACCGCGGGCAAGGTGCTTGAGAGGATCATCCTCAACAGACTGGTGAGGTACACGGAGGGTGTACACGGTCTGGCAAGTAACCAGTTCGGCTTCCGGAAGGGCAGGTCCACGCTGGACGCAATCTCTTCCGTCATCAAGACGGCGGAGGTAGCAATCCAGCGCAAGAGAAGGGGAATACGCTACTGCGCAATCGTCACGCTCGACGTGAAGAATGCGTTCAATAGCGCCAGTTGGGACTCCATAGCGCTCGCGCTCAGGAGCATCCATGTACCGGTGTCGCTGTACAAGATTCTGGAAAATTATTTCCAGAATCGAGTACTTGTTTACGACACGGAGGAGGGTCAGAAGTGCGTCCCAATTACCGCAGGAGTTCCGCAAGGTTCTATCCTGGGCCCGGTGTTGTGGAATGTCATGTATGACGGAGTGTTGAAACTCAAGTTCCCTGTAGGGGTTGTGATCGTCGGCTTTGCAGACGACATAACGCTTAAGGTTTACGGCGAGTCTATCGAGGAGGTCGAGTTGACGGCCGCGCACTGTATACGCAAGGTCGAGGACTGGATGCGCTCCAGGAAACTGGAGCTCGCGCATCATAAGACGGAGGTCACGGTTGTGAACAACCGTAAATCGGAGCAACAGGCGGTGGTCAGAGTCGGAGACTGCACCATCACCTCGAAGCGATCCCTGAAGCTCTTGGGGGTTATGGTGGACGACAAGCTCACGTTCGGGAGTCACGTCGACTATGCCTGTAAGAGGGCCTCATCGGCTATTGCAGCACTATCTCGTATGATGTCCAATAGCTCAGCGGTTTATGGCAGCAAGCGAAGACTTCTTGCCAGCGTGGTTTCGTCCATACTTAGGTATGGTGGGCCAGTGTGGTCCAGAGCGCTAGGTGCTAACAGTTACCGTGGTAAACTGGAAAGTACCTACAGGCTCATGTGCCTGAGAGTTGCGAGTGCGTATCGTACGGTGTCAAACGATGCAATCTGTGTCTTGTCCGGCATGATGCCTATCAGCATCGCCATCAAGGAGGACAGAGAGTGTTTCGACCAACGTGACACAAGGGGCATACGAGGTACCAGAAGGTCATTTTCGATGCTCCGCTAGCAGCGGGAATGGTCCAACTCCACAAAGGGCAGATGGACGCACCGACTCATACCGGAGATATCCGGCTGGGTCGGGAGACGACATGGTGAAGTGAACTTCCACCTGACACAAATCCTGTCAGGCCATGGTTGTTTCAGGCAATATCTGCACAGGTTCGGACACGCGGGGTCCCCCATGTGTCCCTTGTGCGTGGAGGAGGAGGAGACTGCTGAGCATGTCTTCTTCGTATGCCCCCGTTTCGTAAGAGCGAGGAGCGACATGATGGCTGTGAGCAGGCCTGTCACTACTCCGGAGGATGTGCGACGACCCGGACATCTGGAACGCGGTCTGTGCGGCCGCCTCTCAGATTGTCCTGGAGCTGCAACGTGTGTGGCGGGTCAACCACCAACACGCCAGTGGTAGCTAATTACCTGTCTGCAGGTAGTTAGCTAGGAGGTTATTAGAGTAAAGAGGGTGCATCACGCACAAAAGCCACTCCCCGACGTAATACTTAACCGTCGTTCCGGGAAGACCAGGGCTGGAGACTGGAGGGGTTTTAGTGAGTCGGGAGAGGAATCAGTAGGTGCCTGGGGGAGTGTAACTACCCCAGCATCTGTCCCCTAGTCTCATCCCCACACCCTGAGTTCTCTTCTCAGGTGTGTGTTTGCAGATTTCCCCGCCACCTTTAAAAAAACACATACACACACATACACACACATATACACACACATACACACACATACAGAAAATGCTCAGCTCGTCGAGCTGAGTCGAGTGATATATGCCGTTCGGCCCTTTGGAGCACTTTTATACTTTCGGTTTTGCCAGTGATTGCTATACCTTTCTAGGAGAAAGGCAGAAATACACCTTGACAATTTCTGCAGCAGCACAACTACACCGAACATTTAAAACATAACATTTACACACATATGAGCATACATTAACACATACACATGCAAACGCCATGAAAATAAAATGTTTCAAATACATCTCGCGAAAAATCTAGATGAATACTCCTAGTTACCGGAATCCTAAAATGGCTGAATTCTTCCTAATTTGGGTATTTCGATGGCGAAGATGCCGACCTTTAGTTTCTGTAACTAGCTCAAAGAGACCAAATATCATCCATTATGACTATAATTCGAGTTTGAGTCTGTTCGAAGTTTGAATCAAAACAGTATAAAGTAATAATTTGAGTATGTTTGAAACTAATTTTGTGAAAATCGGTCCAAACATTCTGGAAAAATTGAGTGAGCATAAGCAGTCTTTGGAATATGTTTCTTTTCAAAAGGTGATTTCCTTCTTTAATACGTAACGGACAAAGTTATAGTCCAATTACAATAAAACTCAATAGAGTCTTGTGGGGTAACTAGACGTCCAATACGGCACTAATTTTGGAAAAATTGATTCAGCTAATTCTAGGAGAAATGAGTGAGTTTCAAAGCCTCCGGACCACATTTCTTTTCTTTTAAACCAAATGTTTAATTACTTGTTAAGGATTTTCATTTGACACCAGTTTTGTTTGAATTGGTTGTGTAGTTTCTGTCATAGTGATTGAGGAACTTTCGTGATATTCACATTTTAAAACACGGTGCCTAAACTAAAGATCCGATTACAAAGAAATTCAATAGGGTATTATAAGGCCTTTCATTTGCAACTAATATCGTGAAAATCGGTATAACCATCTCTGAGAAAAGTGAGTAACGGAAATTCAATAGCAACCTATGGAACAACTAGACCTTTCGTTCGAGACTAATTTTGTGAAAATCGGTCCAGCCATCTCTGAGTGAAATGAGTGAGTTTGAACAGCAACTGGAAATTTTTTTTTACATAATTTTCGAACAATGTGTTCAATCACTACGAAATTGATAAGTTAAGGGTTTTGGAGATGTCCCGTTCATTTGACACCAGTTTTATTGAAATCGATAGCGTTCTGAGATATTGATGTTTCGTGATTTTACATTTTGATACATAACCTCTAAACTAAAAATCCGATTATAACGAAATTCAATGGCAACCTATGGCGCAACAAGACCTTTCATTTGCAATCAACTTCATGAAAGTCGGTCCATCCACCTTTGAGAAAAGTGAGTGAGAAAAAAAAGCTGCACATACACACACACATACACATACACACACACATCTGGCAGATCTGCATGCCACCACGGGTAGACGTGTGGCGATTGTCGAGGGCGCACAATACAGGTGTGACCACTGACAGTACCGAACAGTCCCGGACCAGCAGCGGGAGGTGTGGTGAGCGTCGGACCAGGGACAGTCGACTCCTCTCAGTGCGTCTTGAGCTGTCCTACAGATCAGACGTGTTTTCGGTTGCTTGTGGACTGGCCTTTGACTGCCTATAGCTTCAAAGTTTGTGTTTTGTCAGTGTGTCTTTTAAAGACTACCTGAAAATTATTTCCCATCAGTCTTTCTCAAGACTACCTACTTTTGAATTTAACATTTGTTTTAACTTTTTTCGTATCACCTGAAATGGCTGGACGAAAAAAGAAACCACGCATCGCTGCGGGGAGGAAAAGAGAGGCATCTCTTTCTGACACTTCGAGTGTCTGTAGTGACAATCCTTTTGATATTTTGCCTGAGCAAGAAGCTGGTGAAATCGAAGTTATTAATAATGAAAGTATACAAAATGTAAAATCTTTAAAAAAGGAGAAAGTTCCACCTATTGTGCTAACTATTTCTTCTGAATTTAATATATTCAAAAAGGAACTTTCAACGTTTGTTTCTGACGTTGAAGTTACCTATCAAATTGGCCGTAGAGGCGAATGCCGCTTATTAGCCGACTCAATAAAGGGTCGTGATCGGCTTGTTCAGTGTTTAACTGACAAGATGTACAATTTTTTTATATATGACACCAAGAACGCCAAGCCGTTCAAGGTTCTCTTAAAAGGTCTCACCAAAGATCAAACCGTTGATGAGATCAAACTTACTTCAACAGAGTTACTTGGCATAGCCCCTACCCAAGTAATTCTAATGAAACAAAAATCACGAGGCGAAATCAGTCAGCGAACTGGAATTTCCCTTGTAAACTATTTAATTCATTTTAACCGCAGTGAGGGTAATAACTTAAAATTTTTTGAAAAAGCACATGCTTTATATAACGTGCGTGTAAAATGGGAAGCTTATAGAAAGTTTGGCGGAGGTGAAAAGTATATCACCCAATGCCGTATTTGCCAACGTTATGGCCATGGTTCAAAGTTCTGTAACATGGGCCAAAAATGCCTGATTTGTGGAGACTCTTCTCACAAAAAGGACACATGTCCTGTGAAAGAGAGTAAAAATTTTCGCTGTGCGAATTGTAACGGCAACCATATGTCAAATTCTTATCGATGCCCAGTCCGTTTAGCAATTGTTAAGGCAAGGCAAGGTAAACAAAATTCAATTACCCAATTAAAACAAGCTTCAAAACAAAATTCTCCAAGCGTACCAGTGACGCATAGTTTACCTACTCCTTTGCATACCCGTTTAACATATGCACAGGTTACAGGTAGTTGGTAGATTTTAAATAAACCGATCAAAATTTTAAATTGGAATGCTCGCTCATTGAAGGCCAATGAGAATGAGCTTTTTAATTTTTTAACAGTAAATAATGTGCATATTGCAATTATTACTGAAACATTTTTGAAACCTAACATGAAATTAAAATATGATCCCAATTATGTGGTTCATAGATATGATAGGATTCAGGGTTCCGGCGGTGGAGTTGCAATTGTTATTAATCGCCGAATCAAACATCGTGCTCTTCCCCATCTTGAGACGAAAGTTATTGAAACTATAATTTATTGCCGCAGCATATTCACCATTTCAATGCACACGCGAGCACAAAAATTATTTTAAAGGTGATTTACAAAAACTCACCAGAAATCGTTCGAATTTTTTTATAATCGGCGATTTTAACGCTGAACATCGATCATGGAATAATTCTCAAAGTAATTCCAATGGCAACATTTTATTCAATGATTGTTCTTCAGGATACTATTCTATTTTGTCTCCGAATAGTCCTACATGCTTTTCTTCTGTAAGAAACCCTTCAACAATTGATTTGGTGCTAACAGATCAAAGTCACGTATGTAGTGATTTGATCACACATGCTGTCTTTGATTCTGACCATCTTCCAATAACTTTTTCTTTATCACATGAACCAGTTTTAAACCCTATGAGCTCTATTTTTAATTATAACAAGGCTAATTGGGAAAGATACAAAACTCATATTGAGAGAAATGTTAATAATGAACTTGATTTGCAAAACGAAGTGAATATTGATCCCGCTTTGGAAGCATTAAAATGTGCAATTGTTGATGCCAGGAATTATTCTGTTCCAAAGGCTCAAGTGAAATTTGATTCACCAATAATTGACGATAATCTTCAACTTCTAATTCGTTTGAAAAATGTCCGCAGACGTCAATATCAACGTTCTCGTGACCCTGTTTTTAAAACTATTTAAAAAGAATTACAGAAAGAGATTAAACATAAATTTACTCTTCTGAGAAATCAAAATTTTGAGACTAAAGTTAAAAAATTGAAATCATATTCAAAACCCTTATGGAAGCTGTCGAAGATTCTTAAGAAACCTTCAAATCCTATTCCAGTTTGAAAGATGGTGAACGTTTTCTTGTATCCAATGAACAAAAGGCTCAAAGACTTGCTCAGCAGTTTGAGAGTGTTCAAAACTCAAATTTGAATTTTGTGAGTCCAATTGCAAATGAAGTCACACGTTAATTTGTTTTAATTTCTTTCCAAAATTTTTTACCTGCAGAAATAATTGAAACTAACTTGAATGAGATTAAATCAATTATTAAAAATTTCAAAAATATGAAAGCACCTGGTGACGATGGAATCTTTAATATACTAATCAAACATCTCCCTGAGAGCACAATGGAATTTTTAGTGAAAATTTTCAATTGCTGCTTCAAAATTGCATATTTTCCAAAATTATGGAAAAATACAAAAATTACTCCAATTTTAAAGCCGGATTAAAATCCAGCTGAAGTTTCAAGTTACCGAACAATCAGTTTGCTTTCTTCATTAAGTAAACTGTTTGAGAAAATTATTCTAAACCGTATGATGTCACACATCAACGAAAATTCAATTTTTGCAAATGAACAGTTTGGATTTCGCCATGGGCATTCCACAACTCATCAACTGCTCAGAGTTACTAATATGATACGAGCTAACAAATCTGAAGGTTATTCCACTGGAGCTGCTCTTTTAGACATAGAAAAAGCATTCGACAATGTTTGGCATAAAGGTTTGATTGGAAAATTGCAAATTTTTAATTTTCCAATTTTCCTAATCAAAATTTTAAAAAATTATCTTACTGATCGAACTCTGCAGGTTGTCTATCAGAATTCAAAATCTGATAGATTTCCTGTCAAAGCAGGTGTGCCTCAAGGTTCTGTCTTGGGCCCAGTCCTGTATAACATATTCACTTCAGGTCTTCCTGATTTGCCTCCAGGATGCACAAAGTCATTGTTCTGCGATGACACAAGCATTTCCGTAAAAGGAAAAGGTCTTCGAGTCACATGCAGTCGATTGCAGAAAAGTTTAGATATATTTTCTTCCTACTTGCAAAAGTGGAAAATCTCTCCCAATGCTTAAAAAACTCAAATGATAATTTTTCCGCATAAGCCTAGGGCTTCTTTCCTCAAGCCAAACAATAATCACGTTGTCAAGATGAATGGGGTTATTTTAAGTTGGTCTGACAAGGTTAAGTACTTGGGACTAATTTACGATAAAAAACTTATTTTCAAAGAGCACATTGAGAGTATACAAGCCAAGTGCATCAAATATACGAGATGTTTATATCCTCTCATCAACAGGAATCCTAAACTTTGTTTAAAGAACAAACTTTTGATTTACAAACAAATTTGTAGACCAGCAATGCTTTATGCTGTACCGTCTGGTCAAGTTGCTGTTCAACAAGGAAGAAAACGCTCCAAAGGATTCAGAATAAAATTCTGAAAATGATTTTAAAGCGTCCTTCTGGTTTGGTACACTCGAATTACATAGACTTACTGGTGTTGAACCACCAGGAGGTCATAAATACTAAAGCTACTAGCAAATCCCCCTATTAAAAAAAAAGTCGACTCCTCGCAAAAGCCACAAGCACCCGGAAGCACCTCTGACGGAGCGAGTAGAGCCGCTCCCATCACCCAAAAGCACTAACCCGCTCATCGGGACTGATGCCAGTAAGGTCCCGATTATGGCAAATGGCAGCGTAGTGAACGGATATGAGCTGGATCTCGTAATGGTACCGCGTCCTCGGACTGGCACCTGCATCGAGCTTTCTTAGTAAAGTCGTGTGACAACGGCTTGAAATGGCGAGGTGGTACCCGGTGCAGGGGTCCCCGTCCCATAAAACCTGGCAGGCCTCCCAGTACGTTCCGAGTCTATTGCCTGGTGGGAATCAGGCAGGAGTAGGATCAGATGGTTGTTCCTGACTTGCGCCGGTCGGCGGAGTCATAGTTGCCCATAAGGCGCTATGACTGCTTACCCTAGCCATGACCTCACTGCTTTGGCATAGACCACCATTGGACCACATAGACTACTACTCCACCATGGAAAAGGATAGCGGCTGGAAGGGGGACCCATTTAAACCAAAATGTTGAACTCAAAAACAAAAGAGACGGGTGCGGAGGGGTTACCAAATCCCTTCGCACGAGGTGACATCCAGCGGTCTCCGCAGAAGAAAGGGGAAAAACGGCGAATCCGTCGGTGTCCACACCAGACATCTCGGTAGACGGTCCCTTGCTAGTCAAGACCAGTTTGACCTGAAACATACAGGCTTTGATTTGCAATTGACTGTTTACATTGAAACTCATTGATACTTAACTTACTCCATATAATATGACGTACAAAAAATCTCATTTACAGATACAGATCTCATTTACATTTTTGTGTTTATTGGAATGTTCCCTGGCAATATTGAGACTATTTATAAGTCTTTCAAGTTTACAGATTGATTAAACTAACCTTCTTTGACAATCTCCATAGTTGGATTTTGTTAAATCACTACGTTGCACTTGACTGTTTTGAAAACAAGTGAACGGTACGGAAGCATCGAATGCAACAATAGAAAGCTGAAATTTTATCGATCTTAACCAGCTGTAACAAAGGTCAACAATAACTCTGGATGCTCATGAGCTATCAAAGATTCAGTGGGCGTCACCTTACAAAATGAGACTATGCAAGCATGGTTAATGAACTTTTGCTGTTTTGACTTTTGATCAGGTTTTTACTTGATTTACTCCTATGTGCAACGTTGGGAACAAAAGTACATTTAGCAGAAATGGTGCGGAGTCGATCATCGACGTGACGTTCTCCAGCCCAGGACTGATCAAGAACTGGACGATGGCTACACTAATAGCGACCACCAGGCGGTCTGTTATAATGTAGACAACAACGAGAGGCAGCAAGCGACGGGTAGAGCCAACACTCCAACCGTTCGCGGGTGGAAGACATCGCACTTTGATGCCAAGGTATACGAAGAGGCAATGAGAAGAGAGTGCGAGGGGGGCAGTTGGCTCCGTCCGACTGCTGACCAACTAGTTGCTATGCTATCGCGGGCGTGCGACGCCACCATGCCTAGGACTCGCCAACCTAGGAATGGGAAGCCACCGGTTTACTGGTGGACGGACGCGATAGCCGACCTTCGCAGTGCATGCCTCCGTGCAAAACGAAGAATGCAGCGTGCGTGAAACGAAGAAGCGGGGACAGAGCGCCGCGCAGCATTCAGTTCGGCAAGATCGATGCTAAAGAGTGCGATAAAGGCCAGCAAGAGGGCCTGCTTCGATAGGCTTTGTGCGAGTGCCAATACAAATCCGTGGGATGACGCCTACAGGATCATAATGGCCAAGACTAAAGGCGCGCTGGCGCCCGCAGAGCGATGACCAGCGATGCTGGAGCGAATCATCGAGGGACTCTTTCCGCGCCACGAGCAAAGTCGTTGGCCTCCGGCGGTCGAGTCTCACGTCCGACGTTCCAGTATCTCAGACATAGACCAGGGATGGTCGACCAACCTGCCGAGCATTCAATCCGTGAGCGACGACAGCCGTGTTGAGGCAGGGGAGGAGGCAAGGGTTACGAATGAGGAACTCATCGTGATCGCCAAATCCCTAAAGATGAGCAAGGCACCAGGACCATGTGGTATTCCTAACCTGGCGATCAGGCTGGCGATAAAAACGGTCCCCGGGCTGTTCAGGGCAGTCATGCAGAGGTGCCTGGATGACTGTCTCTTTCCGGACAGGTGGGAGCGGCAGAGACTGGTCTTATAGCCGAAGGCTGGGAAACCGCGAGGGGACCAACGGCATATAGGCCTATCTGCCTGCTGGACACCGGGGAAAGGGTGCTTGAGCGGATCATCCTCAACAGACTGGTGAGGTAAACAGAGGATGTACACGGTCTGGCAAGTAACCAGTTCGGCTTCCGGAAGGGCAGGTCCACGCTGGATTCAATCTCTTCCGTCATCAAGACGGCGGAGGTAGAAATCCAGCGCAAGAGAAGGGGAATACGCTACTGCGCAATCGTCACGCTCGACACTCGAATAGTGCCAGTTGGGACTCCATAGCGCTCGCGCTCAGGAGTATCCATATACCGGTGTCGCTGTACAAGATTCTGGAGAACTATTTCCAGAATCGAGTACTTATTTACGACACGGAGGAGGGTCAGAAGTGCGTCCCAATTACCGCAGGAGTTCCACAAGGTTCTATCCTGGGTCCTGTGTTGTGGAATGTCATGTATGACGGAGCGTTGAAGTTCCCTGTAGGGGTTGTGATCGTCGGCTTTGCAGACGCCATAACGCTGGAGGTTTACAGCGAGTCTATCGAGGAGGTCGAGTTGACGGCCGCGCACTGTATACGCAAGTTATATGAAGGAGGTCACGGTTGTGAACAACCGTAAATCGGAGCAACAGGCGGTGGTCAGAGTCGGAGACTGCACCATCACCTCGAAGCGATCCCTGAAGCTCTTGGGGGTTATGGTAGACGACAAGCTCACTTTCGGGAGTCACGTACTATGCCTGTAAGAGGGCCTCATTGGCTATTGCAGCACTATCTCGTATGATGTTCAATATCGAAGACTTCTTGCCAGCGTGGTTTCGTCCATACTTAGGTATGGTGGACTAGTGTGGTCCAGAGCGCTAGGTACTAACAGTTACCGTGGTAAACTGGAAAGTACCTACAGGCTCATGTGCCTGAGAGTTGCGAGTGCTTATCGTACGGTGTCATACGATGCAATCTGTGTCTTGTCCGGCATGATGCCTATCAGCATCGCCATCAAGGAGGACAGAGAGTGTTTCGACCAACGTGACACAAGGGGCATACGAGGTACCAGAAGGTCATTCTCGATGCTCCGCTGGCAGTGGGAATGGTTCAACTCCACAAAGGGCAGATGGACGCACCGACTCATACCGGAGATATCAGGCTGGGCCGGGAGACGACATGGTGAAGTGAACTTCCACCTGACACAAATCCTGTCAGGCCATGGTTGTTTCAGGCAATATCTGCACAGGTTCGGACACGCGGGGTCCCCCATGTGTCCCGAGTGCGTGGAGGATGAGGAGACTGCTGAGCATGTCTTTTTCGTATGCCCCCGTTTCGTAAGAGCGAGGAGCGACATGATGGCTGTGAGCGGGCCTGGCACTACTCCGGACAATCTAGTCCGGAGGATGTGCGACGACCCGGATATCTGTAACGCGGTCTGTGCGGCCGCCTCTCAGATTGTCCTGGAGCTGCAACGTGTGTGGCGGGTCAACCAGCAACACGTCAGTGGTAGCTAATTACCAGTCTCCAGGTAGGTAGCTAGGAGGTTATAAGAGTAATACTTAACCGTCGTTCCGGGAAGACCAGGGCTGGAGACTGGAGGGATTCAAGTGGGTCGGGACAGGGATCAGTAGGTGCCTGGGGGAGTGTAACTACCCCAGCATCTCTCCCCTAGTCTCATCCCCACACTCTGAGTTCTCTTCTCAGGTGTCTGTTTGCAGATTTCCCCGCCACCTTTTAAAAAAACACACACACATACACACACGCACACTCATACAAACACACACACACACGCACACACACGCACACACACGCACACACACGCACACGCACACACACACACACACACACACACACACACACAAACTCGCATACATACAGAAAATGCTCAGCACGTCGAACTGAGTCGAATGGTATATGACATTCGGCCGTTGGAACCACTTTTATACCTATACCTTTCTGGGAGAAAGGCAAGAATAGATTTTTATGCATGTTCAAACTATTGGAGCGAACTGTTTTAACGATGCACTGTAAAATCTATGTAGGATGGAACAGCAAGAAATGAATTCGAAAGCGTAGGCTAGGATTTGCAGCAGAGTTTTGTTCGAAGTTGCATATCTGTTCTGTGATGCAACCTAAGGTGATACGCAAACAACTAGCGTTGCACCGAATAATAGGGCTGGAAAAAAAGGTTTTTTGAGAAAAGTACCGAGTTTTCAGTTTACAGAATAATGGTTTTAACTTGAGCTTGTCTAGGGTAAGTCACATTAAGTCAAGATATTATTTTATTAGATTATAATATTCAACAGAACATGATGATTAAATGAGAAAAATTAACAACCAAATTACTCATGAATTAGAGTGGATTACCTAGACAAGGTCTAGTTTAAATCTTTATTCGATAATCCGAATATTCGGTAATTTTCAAAAATAACTTTTTCGCAGCCCTATTATTCGGTGCATCTCTACAAACAACGATATTGTTTTTGCTCCAGATTGATCAAATGTATGTTTGCTGCGGAGCGGAGACAGAAACACCTGTACTCAATTACATACAATATCGTTGTTTGATAAAGCCCCAGGTCCCTTGGGTGGACTCCCCACCATGATCCGGTTTTTGTGCGAAAAAAAAAATTACTGTTTGTTGACACTTTTTCATAAAATACCTAATGTGACAACTCCAGCTGCCTTTAGAATCGAACCAGACATCGAGATACTTATGTACCAAAACCTGAGAAATCGTTTTAAGCATGAATTGAAGCTCGAGCTTAGCAGTGTAATGGACTTCTTCCAAGCACCATTTAGAATATAAGTGAATATAAAACAAGCGGTGCGATCTTATATCGCATCAGCATAAAACGTCGGTGCGATCACCCGCTGCATCAGCAGAAAAGGGTATTGCTACCGAGAGGTGCAATAAACTAATCGCAGGTGCGATTCATTTCAAGTACCAACGTTCGTCTTGTCTTCACTTCTAGATGACACTCCCGGGTCCGGCTAGGAAGCCGGACCATTTTAATCACCACATGGCGACCTGTGCCATATCGGACAGGCAAATATGTTTTACACAACGCGGCAGTAGAACAGTTATGTCGAAATAAAGTTACTAAAGTGAATTTTGTCATGTTGCAGTATTCACATCGAAGCAATTATGTCGAACCAAAAGTGGAAGAAAATGGAAATATGGATGTTCTTATTCCATCACACCGTTGCTGATTAATGGATTTTAGTTAAAAACAAAAACATTGATAACTATGGCCGTTATAACAAGTGCTACAAAAAGTAATAGTTTAATGCATGCAAAATAGTGCTCGAAAGTGCTGCAATGTGGTTTATTGGTAAGCAGGCGCAATGCGTCGCATACGGTGAAAAATAATAACAAAAACCAAACAGTCAGCGAAATGCAGCCGGATGCTGAGCTAGGAAACGGAAATATTTAGCTGATGCAGCAGACATTCATCTAACGTGCCTTCTCCAGCCAGACATTCACCTAACAAAACATAAAAAAAATATGCATACAGAAATTGCTGTGTAATAAAAAATTCGCAGGAGGGTTGTGTGCAAAGCCACGACCGCAAGGTTGAAGTAGAATACTTTTACAAGAAAGATAACCTGGCTGCTTGCGTGTCAGTCATTTTGAAATCGGATTTGTTTCGTATATACCGCTTGTTATGCACAGTATCAACAAATCGTAATAAACATCACACTGCTGTGCATTTGCAGCAGCATTAAACCTCAGTTGCAGTTTATTGATAACCATTCATTATGCTCTTCCAAAAACATTTAGTAGCCTTAAAAAAAGGCCAATTGCTGCAATTGCAATTTTCATTCAATTGTTGCATAAATGCTTCATGGTTAGATAGCGTGCGATATCCGCTCTGACATAATAAATTTTTCGAACGTTGCGTTGTTGAATACTTCAGCTAGATTACCAATTAGCATAAAAATGTAGTGAACTCTAAAGCTAAACTTATACTATAATTTAAACATATTTTGTATCTTACACCTAAATTTGTTAACCTACCTTAAAGCTACTGCGTTATATACTAGATTCTAAACAACTACACTTACAATCTAATGAACCTACTTCCAATGTGAGATAAAAATGATAACACGAGAGAAATTACTCTCTAGTTGATAGGGCCATCCACACATGCATACGTGGATGAAACTCAAACGGTCATCGATCATATCTGATCGAGGGCAATAAATTAGTCGAAATTAAAAGGTCAAAGCGTTCAGTTCGATATCAATCCGACCAATCAAACCGACTCGAAGTTAAGTTCGCGTTCAGAAGATTAGCCTTATCCGCTACTTTAATCGGCGTAAAGTGGGAAAGGCCGAAAGGATCCCAAAGTGAAGCCTAGAAGGCTAAATTTTCCCTTAAGAAGGTGGCCTTAATTGCACCTCCCCGTCAGTGAACGCGGACGCGTTTCAGTGAATGCGAATGCACTTAGCCTCTGACTGCCACTAGTTTTGCCGAAGAAAACCCTTCGGTTCTGGCATTACGATCCGACTTGGCTCGCTCAAACATTGTGGAATGATATAACTGGAAAAATAGGTGTGGCTAAATTATTTCCAGTTATACCATTCTACAATGTTCGAAAATTTTTATTTCGTATGTCGTAAAACTCATGTACGAAAAATACATCCCATTCATTCTGGACCCGCCTTTATTTTCAGTTCCCACAGATTTTCTCAGTTTCGTAACACGGATGTACAAAAACGTTTTCTTGTGGACATTCTGTCGAGACGGACTGATAGAGCTCTCATTAAGGCAACAAAATAATATGTGTTGTGTCGTGTTGTGCGGCTTGGAAGAAAAAAATATTCCCGTCTTCGTGTCGCATGGAAGCAAATTGTTGTGTGTTTGATATTGCCGATGGTAGACATGAGTATGAAGGTCGAAATTCTGCTGGGATGTCTAACCATAACCGTCTTCTTCAAGGCGTTACATCCTTGTTAATGAAGTGTTGTGAATTTTCTAAAACAGACTCAGCAGCGTGAACAGAACGTGCCGAACTTTTCTGTTTGAAATCGGATTTGTTTATTATATACCGCTTGTTATGCACAGTATCAACAAATCGTAATAAACATCACACTGCTGTGCATTTGCAGCAGCATCAAGCCTCAGTTGCAGTATATTAATAACCATTCATTATGCTCTTCCAGAAACATTTGGTAGCCTTGAAAAAGGCCGACTGCTGCAATTGCAATATTCATTCAATTATTGCATAAATGCTTCATGGTCAGATATACCCGCTGCAACTGCTACGCTATTGGTAGCCATGCCACACGTGTGGCCGCTTTACGCTGCCATTGGTATCGCTGTCCCTGCATCAGCAGGCCAAACTGCTATCGATACTGAGATCCGCTGCAACTAGTACGCCATCCATTGCTACCCCACAGCTGTGGCCGCTATCCGCTATCGCTGGTATCCCCTGCACTGCTACTGCTGCTGCTAAGGGATGACTGCTGTTGTCGCTGTCTAGCCATATGCCAAATAGCATATTTTCAATTGCAAGGTATATGATTCCGTCGACCGTGCTTGGGAAGCAATCATATAACGACTAATCAGAGGTCGAATTTTTCGTTTTGTCAAGGCTTGACTATTTTCAATAGAACAATAGTGTGCATAATAAAATTACAATCATCTTCATTTGGGAAGAATCTTAGAAGATTTTCCAATCCATTGCTGCAAGAACGAAGGAAATCCATAGAATATTAACCGATTTATTAGCATTTGAAATTGGACATATTTTTCAATTTTTCGGTTTTAGATTTTCATTTCACATCCCTATGTAGCCGAACTTCCTGAAAGAAGTATTCTACTTCAAAATAAACAAATAATCTTATCCGATGCCCGTGATGGAATCGCTGTAGGTTGTACGCGCAGTGCGTGCGATTTTTAGGTCGAAAAAAAATGTATGCGTACATTCATTCCTAGTGAATACGAAAATTGTTTATATTACTACTCATGAAAGAAGAAAGTTAGCTACTAAATTATTATCGACATAGCCCCTGAAAAAAAGGAGATGAAATAATTTCGTCGGTGAGCAGGTTATGAATTGACACAATTTTTTTTTGATTAATTTTAATAAATGAAGTGGGTGAAGTGACCGTTAAAACATACTTTTGATTAATTCACACATTTAAAACAAATTTCTTACAAATGAATAGCTCAATGAGTTTAACTATTTGATTTGAGTGCAGTCTTTATCAAATATAGAAACCATTGTTAAACAGGAAAATCTGAGTACACAAGCACTAATGTTATAGTAGTCACTTGAACATTGTGAGAAAAGTTAAATTGTGAAACGGAAAGTAAAGCGTAATCAGCATTGCTCAAACTTTTCTGAATCTTTGAAAATTGTAAAACACAAATAACAAATAACATGGAACGAAACGGATTATTCATTTAGGAGCAACTGTGAAGCAAAGGAAACGATAATACGAAAATAGTAATTGTTTAAAGTTACTTAAAATTGTAGAGAATAGGTTCACCAAAAAAATCATATCTAAGGCTTTACGAGGAATGAAAACACAGTGAGGGGCCATCCACATACCACGTGGACAGCTTTGGGGGGGAGGGGGTTAGCTAATGTCAACGGTCCATACAATTTGTTTAGAATTTATATGGACAGTTGTCCACGGAGGGGGAGGGGGGGCATCAAAATCGTTAAAAATCTGTTCACGTGGTTTGTGGATGGCCCCTGAAAGGATAAATTCTAAGAAGCAAGCAACAAGCATAACTAAAATTATCAAACAATAAATTATTTAAAAGATGCAAAAAATAAAAATGGCGATAATGAGAAATGCAACATTAAAAACATTAAAGCAACAGAAAAAATAAGAAAAAAGTTGCAAAATAATGGAATTTTTTCAAGCACCATTTAGAATATAAGTGAATATAAAACAAGCGGTACGATTATAAATCGCATCAGCATAAAACATCGATGCGATTCCTAGCCGGACCCGGGAGTGTCATCTAGAAGTGAAGACACGACGAACGTTGGTACTTGAAATGAATCGCACTCGCGATTAGTTTATTGCACCTGTCGGTAGCAATACCACCCTTTTCTGCTGATGCAGCGGGTGATCGCACCGACGTTTTATGCTGAGGCGATATATGATCGCACCGCTTGTTTAATATTCACTTATATTCTAAATGGTGCTAGGAAGAAGTCCATTACACCACCCCTCTTAGGAAAAAGTTTGAATAATGTACCTTTTTTTGTTTTTTCAATTTGTTGTTCAAATATTCTCTAAAATAAATACTTCCTTCTACATTTATTTTGAAATCTACATCAGAAATACTGAAATCAGATACTAAATAACTTCCTTGTTTATGTATTTTGCTGCTATTTAAATTTGAAAAGATTTATCACTGAAATTTCTTCATATCCGAAAATATGCCAAAAAATATATTTTTAATGTAATGTCGATGTCGATTTTTGTCGTACGTTGATTATAAATTTTTGGAAATTTTTATTATTATTTTTAATTTTGTTTTTTGTAAATGGTATATTCTTTTTGCCTATTACTTATTTTTATTTTATTTTTCTAGTTTTAGTTAGTTGTTTTTTAAATTTTGTGTTGTGGTATGGTAGTTAGTGGTGTAACTAAGATTTTGTCGTATCGTCCCAATCCATTGGTGCTTAATAAGTAAAGATCTCAGATATTCATTTAGATGTCTGTGATCTTTCTCCAATGCTCCAATCTATTGTGGATGAAGAAGATTGTCTAGAAATTTGAAGTTATGTAACGTTGCTTCGCTGTGTGTTGAAAAAGGAATTTGGTTTTAGTTTTGATTTATTATATTTTATCTTGCTGTAAGGATAAGATTTTGCTGTGAAGATAATAAATGTGCAATTGATGAAATGTATTTATGTAATTAATGTAGGATTGGCTTAGGTTTTGAAATTGGTTTTGAACTTAGGATTGATTTAAATTCTAGGTGTTATAATTAATCCACATAATTAGCTCTATTTAAATAGTGTAATTTGTTTTTGTTTTAAGTTGAATGGATTTTATTATGGGTTATTATAATTGAGTTATTTGCGAAAGAAAAAAAAACATTTTTTTTAATTAATGTTGAATATTTATATAATTAACATATTTTAATATCTATTTTTATTGTTGTTTTGGGAGATCTTAAAGTTATATTTTAGGTTTTTTTTTGGAAAATATTTTTCTAGATATTTATAACGTTTTTGCCTTTCTCCTAGAAAGGTATAGCAATCACTGGGAAAACCAGAGGTATAAAAGTGGTCCCAATGGCCGAATGTCATATACCACTCGACCTCTTTCGACGAACTGAGCATTTTCTGTATGTATGTATGTATGTGTGTATGTGTGTATGTGTGTGTGTGTATTAACACTTTTTTTTCTCACTCACTTTTCTCAGAAATGGCTGGACCGATTTTCATAAAATTAATTGCAAATGAAAGGTCTAGTTGCGCCATAGGTTGCTATTGAATTTCATTGTAATTGGATTTTCAGTTTAGAGGTTATGTATCAAAATGTAAAAATCACGAAACATCAATATCTCAGAAACCACGTAACCGATTTCAATAAAACTGGTTTCAAATGATTGGGCGGTCTCCAGAACCCTTAACTTTTAAATTTCGTTACGATTGAACATATGGTTCAAAAGTTATGTAAAGAAAAGTTATCCTGAGGTTGTTTAAACTCACTCATTTTTCTCAGAGATGGCTTAACCGATTTTCACAAAATTAGTGTCAAATGAAAGGTCTAGTTGCCCTATAGGTTGCTATTGAATTTTATTGCAATCGGATTGTGACTTTGTCCGTTGTTCATAAAAATGTGAAATCTCATAATGGAAGTAAACATATTGACTTTCGCTTAACGATCACTGGCTAATTATAAGGTAGAAAAGTGATCCAAATGGCCGAATCTCATATACTACTTGACTCAGTTCAAAGAATCGAGCATTTTCTCCATGTATGCATGTATGGGTGTATATGTTTGTGTGTGGGTATGTACGTGTGTATGTGCACCTTTCTCGCACTCACTTTTCTCAGAAATGGTCTGACCGATTCTTTCTACCTTGGTGTCAAATGAAGGGTACGTTTAGGTTTCTATTGCATTTCATTGTAATTAAATTTTTAGTTCTGGCGCTGCGTCAGAATGTAAAGTCGCTCTTATATCTCAGAAGCTATGAACATAGTTGAATTCAAATTAATGGGCTTTTAAACCCTTAAACAATGAATTACATAATGTTTAAACATGTGGTTTGAAAGTTATAGAAAGAAACGATACCCGCAGACTGTTTAAAACTATAGCTACGATCAAAATATGTGGCCTCAACATCATTTAAATTTGATATTGTACTATTTCAATGTTTGCGGCCTTGCTCGAGATTGAAGTTGAAATTAAAAGCCATTTCTGTCATTTCACTTTTTGCCTTTCTCCTAGAAAGGTATAGCAATCACTGCAAAAAATTAAGGTATAAAAGTGCTCAAAAGGGCCGAATGTCGTATATCACTCGACTCAGTTCGACGAGCTGCGCATTTTCTGCATGTGTGTGTGTAACGCTCTCCCACTCTCATTCGATTTTCTCAGAGATGGGTGGACAGCTTTCAATGAAATTTATTGCAAATGAAAGGTCTAGTTGCCCTATACGACACAATTGAATTCTATTGTAATCTGATTTCTAGTTTAAAGGTTTTGTATCAAAATGTAAAAATCACGAAACATCAATATCTCAGAAACTACTCAACCGATTTGAACAAACTTGGTTTCAAATGAACGGGCTACCTAAAAAACCCTTAACTTTTTAATTTTATGAGGATTAACCATGCTGTTCAGAAGTTATGGAAAGAAACGTGTTCTGGAGGCTATTTAATCTCACTCATGTTTCTCAGAGATGGCTGGACCGATTTTCATAAAATCAGTGTCATATGGAAGGTCTTGTTGCCCCCTATTGATTTGTTTCGCAAACGGATTATTACTTTGCCTGTTATGTTTAAAAATGTGAAATCCAGCTATGAAAAGAAACATATTCCGAAGACTACTTGGACTCACTCACTTTTCTCAGAGATGTTTGACCCGATTTCCACAAAATTAGTGTCAAATGAAAGGTCTAGCTGCCTCATAACACCTTATTGAATTTTTCTGTAATCGGACTGTAACTTCGTAACGTAATGTATCGAAATGTGAAAATCACGAAACTTCATTATCTTAGAAATTGCACAACCGATCTGAACAATATTGATATCAGATGAACGGGCTAGTTAAGGGTTAACTGATGAATTATGATTGAACACGTGATTTCAAGGTTTGACTGCCCTATACGTTCCCTTTTTATTTGATTGTAATTAAACTTATGCAACCGTTATGTTTTAATTTGTAAAACAACGAAAGTCTTTTATCTCAAGTATAACAAGACTTTTTTGAACATAATTAGTATCCTATAAACGAGTCATCTCTCAAACTTACAAATAACAAACTTCATAACAATTTGATATGCTGTTCCAAAGTTTTGGAAAGAAAAAAAATTCAAAGACTATTCAACACTATACCTGCTTTGATCAATATAAATGGCCTCAACATGATTTAAATGTGGTATCGTACTATCTGAACGTTCCCGGTATCGCTCGTGATTAAATTGTTCGAAATCAAGAGTCATTTCTTTTATTTCGCTATTTCCTAAACACTAACATTACGTCAAATTTCATATTTCATACTTTAATTACAACATCAATATTTTAGAACCCAAAGAGTGAATATACCCCTTTATTGGATTTAAGCATTCATGTAAATCTATTTTTACAAATAATAAGTTTCAATGAGAAAGGCTGAGTCTGACCGCTAGGTGGATTAATTGAGTTTTTTTTTGTTTTAAGGTGTGAGATTCGTTTTAGGTTTTTTATTATGTTTTTTTTTTGCAACTTTTTTGTTTATTTTTGTTGCTAGTATTGTGAAAGTTATCGGATTTCAATTAAATGAAAATAATATTACATGATCTTTGAAAGAAAAAAAAATGAATCTAAGAAAACATTACAGTGTTATTGATAAGTGTTTTACTGATCTGTTCGGTTTATGACTGATTTAAGTACATTGTTTTATAAATGTTATCCCAAAATTGAAAAATATGTATTAGAATTTGAGTTTTTGAAATTAGTGAGACAATGAATATGTAATTTGAACTTGCATTGATATAGTTGCTCTGTCAGACTATGCTAAAGGTATAATCGGATGAGAACAAAAATATATGAATACAACATTTCGAACAAAGTTACATAATAACATAAACTTATATTATCAAAAGTTAGGTTTAGTGAAACAGTTTAGCACATACTTCGGGGCTATGAAAAAACTGTTTGTTTTGTTTTTGTTTATTTTTTTTAAGTTTAGGGTAGCTTAATTTTTTTCGTCTGTTTTAATGTCATGTAATGTTTTAGTTTAGTTACTGTTTTTGTTTGTGAAAATAAGGAAAATATGGTAATTATTTTTATGTCATATTTTGTAAATGTTATGGTACTGTTGAATAAATGAGTTGGATAAACATAATGTAGATAAAAATATTAAAACGAATTAAAAATATTATTAGGAATTAGGAATTGTAAGAATTAGTAAACCAATAAAAGGTTAGCGATATTATGTTAACTTATAATAAGTGTATAAATTTTAGGTTATGAAATTACTTAATTTCAGGTAGATAATTGGATTGCTTTGCTATTTGTTGTGTTTAATTTAAAAATTTGTAATATTTTTATGGTATTATAAAGTTATAATTATGTTTATTACACAATAGTTATTGAAAATGATCGTGAAGGATTAAAGTTTAAACTTCTAATTAATCCTATGACGTCCTTCTGGTCATCCTTAAAGTGCCAAGCATCCGGGGTTTTAAAAAATTTAAATTATTATGGCTACGAGACGCTAGAGTCCGTGCCTTCTACTACTTACTCAACCGGGCATCCGATAACCATTTTGGTTCGGGCATCTGGGGCAAAATTCCTTTCAATTACATTTTATATTTTATTTATCGATTGGGTGCAGGCCTGCTACCCTATTCTACTAAATTTTATAACATGGCTCCCAGGAATATATTTTTTCTTAATTTCTATGCCTTGCTATGGATTTTTAGCCTATTCGCATAGCAGGGCAGGCTGCTAGGGATTTCGAGCCTATTTACCCTGCAGCTCTTTAATAAATAAATAAATTTTTTTTTATTGCCGCGCTCTCTTAACGACAATTTTTAATCGTAGTATTTTAGTTTAGTTTAGTTTTAGAGTTTGAGGAAAAGGATTATTTTGAATAAAGAAAAATTTTGGTAAGTGAAAATGAGAGAAAAACAAGTTAAAGTTAAAATGTTACTTCCACCTTAGGCTGGTCAGGCTCAAGATAAAAGATGTTCCTTTATTTAGGTACACAGAAGTGACCAGCTTCGTGTACCAGAACAAGGAGATTTATAATAAAAAGAAAATCATGTTTTTTTTTAAACGAGAATATATGGTACTGAACCATGCAGTTAAGATAGATAGAGAAATATTCATATTAGAATCTGATTGCATTTGTCAAAATATATTTAATTTCGAATTTGTGGAATGTATATTATGATGTCACTAAAACCAAAAACTAAACTTGATTTATTAACCGTTATGTACTCGGCAGGGTACCTTTTCAGACTTTATTGCTTTTAAAAACAAGCATAACCATAACTCAGCCAGCTGAAACTCATGGAGTGCTCCTAATTCCTATTTCCACTAGAATAAACCATTTCCTATAATCAGACTGTTTATAGCAGCAGCGGAGGTCGGAGGGGAAGCCTTCGAATTTTTTACCCCATAAGTACTCGGCAGGGTACCCGGGTACCCACAAAATGAAATGAGCCTTGCTTTTTCATTTCTTGACCGATTTTCAATCTTGGCCTGTCAAAAGATTGGAAAACCTATCTACTTTTAGAATCCGAGACCGACATGAACCTGTGACCACATCTGGTTCCTGTAAATCCGGATCTTTAGGAGCATGTTCCGGTGAGACAAATTATTACAATTGTCAATAAAACCGACCAATATTGGTATCAAAATTCATGAAATCACTCCAGGAGTTGATTTTCATTCATTTTGAGTCCATCTGGTTTATTATCCGAAATGGCTATTTCGGAGCAGATTTCCGATCTTGGACATGGTCCCGAAGATCCGGATTTACGGGAACCATATTGGGACCAATCGTTGTTTAGGTCCCGTATAATACAAATAGACAAATTTTCCAATCTTTTAACGGGTCAAGACCCCGGGTACCCTGCCGAGTACTTACGTGTGTTGAAATTGCCGAGTACATAACGGTTAAAAGAACATCTAAATTATAAATCTGTTTTTTTTTGCGAAATTTGAAAATATTGAAGCTGTCAACACAGCATGCTTCCTAGAAAAAAAACTACTATCTCAGTCTTCTCCGGAGAGAATTCGATACCTAGCTGTAACGCCCAAACGGACAAATTGTCCAAGGTATCCTGCAACGGTCCTTGCAAATCGACAGCTTAGGCTCCTGTAACAGAAACCACGCAGCGCTGTCGCCAGCAAGTTGTCTTATCGTGTATGAATTTACAAGACATTCGTTAATGTCGTTTACAGAAAAAATGTAAATAAGGGTGTTTAAGTTTGAGCCCTAGAGAAGACCCATGTAGCTAATACGAAAAGTTACCAAATCGCCATGCATAAAAAGCGTGTGCTTTCCGGACAAAAAAACCGGCAAAAAATGTTTAAAATTAAAGAAAATCCTTGTCGGTGAAGTTTACCCGAAGGAATGTCAATAGAAACGGAATCAAAAGCCCCCTAAATGTTCAAGAACGCAGATGCCATTTGTTCTTTGCGAGCATACGCCAGCTGAATATCTGTTGAAAGCAACGCAAGACAATCATTCGTCCCTTTGTCCCGGCGGAAGCCAAATTGAGTATCTGATAGTAGACCATTTGTTTCGACCCATGGTCCATACGACGAAGTATCATTTTTCCATCTATTTCCGGATACAGGATAGCATTGTAATCGGCCTATAAGAGTTGTGATCAGAAGGTGGTTTTCTGGATCTGGCATCACTGCTTTTAGCCTCTCGCTGTTTGTTTCTGAGCTCGCTTTATTCGGCTTGTTTTCCTTGTGAAATAGCAAAGTTGAATAAACTAGTGATATTCAAAAGTGTTATTCGTGTACCGCAGTGCTTTATACGGAAGAATTAAGCAGGATAAAGTGAAGTGTGACACAAAAATTGTGATTGCAAGTCTGTACAGTGTAGTGGATTAGAAGCGATCACACATCAGGTGACATTGTCTAGTAAACAAACGCTTCACAAAGGTAAATCTAGCTTGCAAGTTATTTTGTGTGTGATCCAATATCGCGTACAAGATATCTTGCATAAGTTCTTGCTTGTATGTGATCCTGTCGCGTACAAGATATCTTGCATACGGTATCGCTTGTATGTGATCCTACATCGCGTACAAGATATCTTGTATACGATCTCGCTACTCAAGCAGTGTTGCGATTTTGTTTTCTAGAAAGCTATATTATTAAATATTACATAATTAACATTTTAGTCGAATGATGAAAATTAATAATATGATTTTAATTTTAAGGACTAACAATTATACAATAAATTAATTATTTTGCAATTGTTTTAATTTTCAATGAAGATGCTAGTTGATCGCGATATGCTCATCAACTATAAATTTTGACAAATGTTCAAAAAATCTTTTAAAAACTCAGGTAATCCCAGAACAACAGTCTCCAGCGAAGGGAGGAATGGCAACTTCGGACAGCTTGGAAAGTCCAATTGCAAAATCCCAGAGGGCAATACTAAGGGCACCAATGGTGCCTATGGTAAACAACTCAGGGGCAAACAATATGGAAACCATGTCTTTCCGAAGAGGTAACGCTCGTCAGACTCTGGAAAACCTGCAAACGCTGTCCGTCAATCAAAAAGCCATGCAGACCCGGCTATGAATACGATGAGAACGAGCACACTCACTTTTGGAAACCATTCCAATCATATGGAGCACCTCGCGCCTCTGAATAAGGGAAACCAAAACAATAATGCCGAACAATAATAAATTTATTCAGGTGAACCTTCACCATGCAAAAGGAGCAAGTAGCGTCCTATGTAGAAGGTTCACCCGTGAAAAACTGGACGTAGGTTTAATCCAAGAACCTTGGTCCACTAAGAATAAAATACTAGGAATTTCTACACCAAAATGTAAGGTTCTTTATGATAGTACACAAACTACTCCTAGAGCAGCAATTCTTATAAGGGAAAATCTAACATTTGCACCCCTTACAGAATTCATCAGTAGAGACATTGTGGCAATACAATTGAAGGTTCCAACGACCCGAGGAATTACGGAGATCATTGTTGCTTCTGCCTACTTCCCGGGAAACAACGTTGAGATTCCTCCCAAAGAAATTGCCGCACTTGTCCAACACTGCACACTTAAGAACAAACAGCTCATCATAGGATGTGACGCGAACGTCCATCACACTGTCTGGGGCAGCAGCAACATCAATGTTAGAGGTGAATGTTTACTTCAATACTTAATTGCACACAACATTAACATCTGTAATCAAGGTAATGATCCAACATTTGTTACAAGAATTAGACAAGAAGTTCTTGATCTCACACTTTGCAGCTCGAAATTATTCGATATGATTGGGAATTGGCACGTGTCAGATGAACAATCATTATCGGATCATAAGCAGATTATGTTTGACTATGTTTCAGGGGAACTCGTTACTGAAACATTCAGGGACCCTAGAAAAACTAATTGGGATAGCTATAATTCCACACTTCAAAACAAGAATTTTCTCTCAGTGGACATCTCTTCCACCGAGCAGCTTGAATCTGTTTCCTCAACTTTTCTTGCCAATATAACGGAAGCCTTCGAAGAATGTTGTCCGCTGAAACGGAAAACTTCTAGCAGGGACGTATCTTGGTGGAACAATAAACTTGAAAAGCTTAGAAAATCATCCAGAAGGCTTTTTAACAAAGCTAAAACTACCGGTAATTGGACAGAGTATAAAAGGTGTCTAACCGAATACAATCGAGAGATTCGTAAATCGAAGAGAAGGGACTGGAAGCTTACATGTGAATAAGTTGAAAGCTTGCCTGCTGTAGCCAGACTTCACAAGGCCCTCTTTAAAGATCACACCAATGGACTAGGCTGTTCGAAAAATAAAAATGGTCATTCACAACAGATTCTCAGGAAACACTTAGTGTCATGATGGATACACACTTCCCTGGCTCGACTCATTCGACTTCTGATAACGCACAGGACTTATATAGCTCAGTCTAGCTCAATTCATGACAAGACTAGAGTTCAAGAAATAGCCAGTGTTATTTTCACGAGGTCAAGAGTTGAGTGGGCAGTGGATTCTTTCAAGCCCTTTAAATCGCCTGGACCGGATGGGATTTATCCAGTGCTTTTACAAAAGAGTAAGGATATTACAGTCCCCCTTCTGGTAGAGATGTTTAGGGCTAGCATGATACTAAGCTACATTCCTAGTAAATGGCGAGAAGTCCGCGTCATATTTCTTCCTAACGCTGGAAAACGTGACAGGACGAGTCCCAAAGCATACAGACCAATCAGTCTAGCGTCTGTCATTTTAAAAATGATGGAAAAAATCATCAATCTACATATCAAATTATCATATTTGAACAGTAGGCCATTGAACCAATTCCAGTTTGTCTACCAAGCTGGTAAATCAACTGAAACAGCACTTCACACGTTGGTTTCAAAACTAGAAAAGTCTTTTAATGCCAAGGAAATCTCACTGGCAGCTTTTTTTGATATTGAGGGAGCATTTGACAACGCCTCTCACGAATCTATAAAGAAAGTTATGATAAATCGGGGTTTTGACATATGCATCTCGAACTGGATACTTGCTATGTTAGACAATCGGTTAATCACAGCCAATTTAGGTAGATCAACTTTAACGACAAAACCAACAAGAGGCTGCCCTTAAGGAGGGGTTTTATCTCTTTTATTGTGGTCTCTGGTAGTCGAGGATCTTCTTAACAACTTAACAAACCTAGGTTATGAAGTCATTGGATTTGCTGATGATATTACTATCTTAGTTAGGGGCAAATGTGGGCCTACTATTACTAATAGAATGTAAACTGCCCTAAACTACACACTCAAATGGTGTAAGCAGGAAGGACTAAATGTTAATCCTTCTAAAACAGTCATTATCCCATTCACAAGAAAGAGAAAGTATAATATTGCAACTCTAAAGTTGGGAGAAACACAGTTGGAGCTATACAAGCAAACCAAGTACCTAGGTGTTATGCTTGACCATAAGCTTAACTGGAACGACCATCTGGAGTACGCAATCTTAAAAGCCAACAATGCTCTTTGGGCTTGCAGCAATACATTTGGTAAGAAGTGAGGACTCAAACCAAGGATGATTCATTGGATTTACTTGGCTATAGTGAGACCCAGAATAACTTATGCCTCATTAGTGTGGTGGCCTAAAACTACACAAACATCAGCTCAGAAAAAGCTGGATAAGCTACAACGTCTGGCATGCCTATCAATAACTGGAGCTTTAGCCAGCGCACCATCCAAAGCCTTAGAAGCTATTTTGTATCTTCTACCTTTGCATCAATATGTGCAACTTGAAGCGGAAAAAGGTGCTCTTAGGCTCAAACGCGTTAAACTTCTTCAGGAAGGGGATCTAGAAGGACACTTAAGAATCCTTAAAGATTTTCAACTGAACAACTTAGTAACAATGCATGAAGACTGGATGGAATCCAAGACTAACTTCAATATTCCCTTCAAAGTGATTGAATCCTCTCGCAGCGAATGGGAAGAAGGAGGTCCTTAAACTCGCCCAGGATCACTTTTGCTTTTCACAGATGGCTCTAAAATGGGTGAATCTACTGGTGCTGGGGTTACTGGACCAGGAATTAATATATCATTTCCAATGGGACAGTGGCCCACAGTCTTCCAAGCTGAAATAAATGCTATCTTAACATGCACAAATATTTGTTTGGCTAGAAAATATAGATATGCCAATATCTGTATTTTCTCTGATAGTCAAGCAGCTCTTAATGCACTTAAAGCCTACACATGCCAGTCGAAGTTAGTTTGGGATTGTATTTTATCCCTACGACAACTGACTGTAATAAACGATGTAAATCTATACTGGGTGCCTGGTCACTGTGGTATAGAAGGAAATGAAAAAGCCGATCTCTTAGCAAGAATTGGTTCTTCAACTGCATTCTTCAGACCGGAGCCATTCTGTGGGGTTTCTACATCCTGCCTGAAATCAGAGCTCAGAGGCTGGGAAGCAATGATGATTGGTGCCAACTGGAGGGCAACTTCTAATGCAAGACAATCTAAACTATTCATTACACCTTGTAATAGAATCACCCGCAACCTCCTCAGTACAAATAAAGCTGATCTGAGTACGTTGACTGGCCTACTGACTGGACACTGTCCGAGTAGGTATCACCTTAAAAAAATAGGTAAACTGACAGAAGACATATGTCGCTTCTGTTATCTTGAAGTTGAAACTTCGGAACATCTACTGTGCCAATGCGGCGCATTATTTCAGCAAAGACAGCGTATTTTTGGAAAAGGTGTCCTTACGCCTAACGAGGTATGGAATGCTGAACAAACAAAGGTAATGAACTTTATCAAAAAGGGGATTCCTTCTTGCGAGGAAATGCAAAGTCCTAGGGCGACCGTCACTGATACCCATAGTGATGGACCGAACTGACAGTGCCTATATATTAACGCGGAGTATACCACAATATATCTAACTAATGCTAGCAGTGGTCATAAGCTCCTACAAGGGAAGAAGAAGGTGGTTTTCCCGGTTTTTGGATGGCGGGTAGATTCTTCAACAAGTTAAATTTAATTCTATCTATCGCAAGCGCGTTATTGTTACAGGACAGGTGCGCACAGGTAGACGCACCCGGTAGATCGACACGTGGCTGGGCAGTGCAAACCCGGCGAACGTAACCCGAAACGAGTGTGACGGGGTGTACTCTTTTTTGCCACAGACGAGCGACATAAACCGCAGTTGCTTACAATCAATGATCTTTACATCGAGGCATGCGGCGTTCTTAAAGCAACCGATTCCGCTTTCTAGTATACACTTAACAGACAGACTCGAATCGGTCACGACGCCATCGATCTCCACGTCTCGAGCGGGTACATATACGCGGTATTCTCGAGTAAAGAGCTCGGAACAGGCTATATCGTTGGCCTGTTTCAAGTCATTAACCACGACACGGTGCTTGTTTGGACTGACCTTAGAAAAGTCAGTCACTGCCTTGACATATGACGTCAGGTCTTTCGAAATCTGCAAAATATTTTACGATTTCGATTTCGGTCTTGCTTCGGGCCTAAATTACACAAAAAACAGCTGCCTGCTGCTCCGTCAGGATAAAGCTTGGGGCGATGGGCGACTGAAAAAGGGTCAGAAGAGGATTAAGCAGGATGGACAGGGTCGAAGGGGGGGGGGATGAGGACGGAGGATCGGAGGGATTCACATCCATTGCGCTAAACCTAGTGCACTAGCGCCGACAACAACCCGTACCTCTTTCCTTCTTCCTTCCTTTTGTTTGTTTATTCGTACACACAGACCGAATTATAATGCAACGACCACTTTCGTTTCTATTGAGCTTTCAACACGGAATGAAATGAAAATGTTCTCAAACAAGTCTAAAAAATTTTTCGTCTCTATCAAAAAAAGTTGTTTCTATCAATGTTGTTTTTATACTGTTCTATATGCTATCCCTTTCAGGTAAATAGCTCGTACATAAGTAACAAAGGTTGATATAGGTTGTACGTTTTTTTTTCTTCACCTATGATATAGGTTGTACGTTTGTTATTATTTAAAATTTCTACTATTATGTCACCTAACGAGATCATGCTGAAAACACAATCTGGAAAGTTTGCTCAAAACAAACTAACTGCTTCTGTTACATGTTTGTTTTGTCTTTCTGATCTGGTAACCTTGTGACAAAAATTATAAGTGTTTTTTATTATACCATATAATTTGCTGAATTTTGAAGGATTAAGCACTTTTTTATGAGGTTACTTTTTTTGAAAATGAATCAATAAAGTTTAACACTTCCAGGATGTTTCTAAATCTGTTTATTGTTTCGCATTTAAAGTAGTAATCTTCATTATAACAAATATTTCAATTTATAGGGATGCAACACCAGAAACGCAATTAGTATCGGACAAATATAATTTTGACTGGAACTGGTATTTATGCAGCTATCAATCTTACATCATTGCTCAAATCGATGCCAGAGGCTCAGGATTTCAAGGAGAAGCATTGAAAACTCAGATTCGCGGAAAAATTGGTTTAGAAGTCGAAGACCAACTCTCTGTTTTAACGTAAAATATATTTCATTACCCTTTATACAATATAACAGTTACGCTTCGTGTTTAAGGTATTTGCGAGATAATCTGAAATTGGTGGATTCAAATCGTATTTGCGCCTATGGTACGTTTTCATAAATATATAGTTAAAATTGTACATCTGCTGTTAATTTGTTCTTGCAGGTTGGGGATACGGAGGATATATTGTTTCGATGATGTTGGCAAGCGATTTTGACAACGTGTTAAAATGTGGAGTAGCTGTGAATCCCATAGTATCGTTCAAATATTTTAGTAAGTACACAGATTCATCCGAAACCTATGTTTTTTATTTTCTTATTTCAAAATATCAATTCTTTATGTTTTTTTACAAAGACCGTTGGACTGTAGAGTATCCTCTGTACAAACTTTGACAAAATATTTTGTAAAATGTTATCCTTTCAATTTTATCTTGAAACGTCTCCCTACATGACGTATCGTTGAATATCAACAATTTTGACGTAGAATTACATCTTATGGCCACATTCTTGGATAGGGGTGCAAATCTATATATCGGAAACATCGAGAGCGTCTCGAATATTGTCTAATTCTAAGCACAAATGACTCAGTCAGATCTCAACAGACTCCTTCCATTCTTGAATTTGTTGATTGGGAAATTAGCTGAGGCCATAGATCGACCCTAGTTACCACTTTGAGTCTCTGTAAGACCGCCACATTCTTTTCAGAGAAATATTTTAATGATGTGATGACACTTAGGGACGGATTAAAGCGAACGCGAAGAAGGCGAACGCCTACACGTCAATTATCGAAGGATGTCAAATGAATAGGCGACAAAATTGAAAAAAAAAATCAAATCAAAACTATAATACATTATCAAGTTCTAAAACATGCTCTTAAATAGTGTTCAACATCGGAATGAAAAGTTGGGACCGGGCTCCGGTCATGGAACGGAACAAGTGAAGCCGAAGGCTTCCGAGACGTGATAAATGTATTGATAAAAAAACGATGCGTCTCGTACGTGCATGCGGGTGCACGGAATCAGCCTATTTTTTTTATTCTCGCTTATTTTTCCGCCGGTCTAGCTCCGCCACTGATGTTGTGCCAATCACCGACGCCCGGGAGGCGACACCACCCAGGACCCTAACTTACGACCCGTTGATTAACGGATCGGCGCCAACGGCTTTACTTCCACATGCGATGGAAGGCGTGATCTCAGAGATTTTTCGCCTCAGAAAATCTCCCGGTATCGGCTAGGATTGAATCTAGACCAGTTGGGCTAGTTGTGAGTGGATCACGCCACCCACAACCATCGGCACCTAGGTTGGCGTTGGGATTCGAACCCAGGCGTCGAGCGTGGTTAGCGCAGACGTTACCAACCACGCTAGGCCTCCGCCTATCGGAATCAGCCTAAAATAATAACTTTATTTAATCTCAATTTACCTAATATATGATCCTTTTGGCAACTCAGAAAAAGAGGTATTCTCTTGAAACGAGATTACATTCCATTTTATATATAAACATAACTAATTTCAATATATTCGCCCAAAAGATAGGCAGTTTGGAGATCATTGCGAGAGCTCGAATCTTACATATAAGATGTGCTAATTATTTGAAGTTTGTTTGTTAATAGGAAGAGGAAAAACCGCTGCGACCAAAGAAATACAATGCGGTTGTTTCCAAGATTCAAGAATTACCTTTATTATTAAGAAAACTTGAGCAGATTGAAAATGGCCTGAAGGAGACAATTAAGGGTAAATGGATAACACAGCTACGTCATTGGCGTGAAAGAATTTACAGGACAAAGGGAGCCCTGGCGCAAGGAGAACAAAAAGTAGAGATTTCATCTAAAATTAGAAATCTTACTCTAATTTATAAAGCAACCGCAAATAAACTAATGAATTTAGGAGATACAAATGAGGAATATAGTCGGTCGCGAAGGGAGTCGACAAAGCCGAAAATAAGAAAGGAGAAACATAAGAAACGAGAGGAAAACAAAAAAGTTACAGGAGTAACAAAGCACATAAAAGACGAAATCGACAAAGAATTATTAACAAAAACTTGTGAGGAAACTATTGCAAACTACTTCAAAAAACTATCGAACAGAACAGAACGGGAAAAGGAAACCGGAACACATGAGAAACAGCGGAGGAACTTAGGAGCCCGACCGAAGGTAAAAGAAGAAGTCAAAGAAGAAGGAAAAATAAAGGGAAAACATCCAAAGGCGAAAAAGAAGAACAGAAATACCAAGTTCTAAGCGACACGTACGGAGATCTCAACCCCACAGAAAAAGAACATAGCGGAAATATGAACAAAATTTTCGAGGAAGTACGGAACAATCGCTTACGAAAATATTCAAACTATTATAACTTACGTGCAGGGAAAATGGTCGAAGTCTCAATAGAACAATAGGACAAAAAAACTATCTCTCAGACAAAGCGAGAGGTTTTAATGCAAAACTCGCTCCAAAATATTAGAAAGCGATTATTAGAAGACAAGTGGGAGATTTTTGCATCGTTTTGGAAGATCTTAATGGCAAATCTCTAGGAATGTATCACGTTTCGCAATTAAAAAAGATCTGAAAATAATGAAATAAAATAATAAAACAACCAAAGAACAGAAAAAAAATTAACAGCTATGAATGCAAACTAATACTAAATTAAAAACCAGAATTAATCCACCTAGCGGTCAGACCCAGCCCTTCTTATTCAAACTTTTATTTGTAAAAATAGATTTACATGAACGCTTCAATCCAATAAATGTATATTCACTCAGGTTCTAAAATATTGATGTTGTAATCTTTACATATAAAAATGCAGTCCGGTCTGTCTGTCTGATCTATATAGCCGAACCGATCGATGTGAATATTTGTATGTAGGGGTTTTTGATGCCGGTAAAGGTTCCTATGATAGTTTGAGACCCCTCGCTTTCCTGGAAGGGAGGGGTCCCATACTATTGAAACATACAGTTCTGCATACAGTTCGCGAACAAACCAAGCAAATGAAACCGAATTCGGCATGTGGATGTTTTAAGGGGTAACAAATATGTCCATTATAGTCGGACGCCCCTCCCTTTTCTGGAAGGGAGGAGTTCCATACAAATGAAACACAAATTTCTGCTCATCTCGAGAACTAATCAACTAAATGGAACCAAATTCGGCAGTGTTAAATAAAAATATGTCCATAATGTTTTGACATCCCTCCTTCTTTGGAATGGAGGGGTGCCATATAAATGAAACAAAATATTATTTACATCTCGAGAACTAACCGAGTAAATGGAACCAAATTTATCATGTGAATGTTTTTAGGGGTTACGAAGATGTCCATAATGGTTCGACACCCCTCCCTTTTTTGTTTAGGAGGGGTCCCATACAAATGAAATACAAATTTCGCACAGCTCAAGAACCAACCAAGAAAAAACAACCAAATTTGGTATGTGAATGTTTCTAGAGGTAACAAATATGTCCATAATTTCTCTCTCTCTCTCCTGGAAGCACATGTTTCCGCACAAATTTCTGCACATCTCGTGAACTAATCAACTAAATGGAACCATATTTGGCAGGTGAATGTTTTTAGTGGTAACAAATATGTTCCATAATCGACCTCAGCCAAAATTTTGGATCGTAAGATGGCAACTACTGGTTTCTGGAAAACAGCCAAAAATGGTCGATTTCCACCCAATATAATAATATCCGGATCTAGAATGATACACAGTAGCTAAAATCGACCACAGATACCATTTTGAATTCTAAGATGGCGACTTCCGGTTTTTGAAAAATAGCTGAAAATAACCAAATACCACCCAATATAAGTTTTTCTTTAACCAGTATGACGTTCAAAATCCAAAAATTGTCTCTATATGCCATTATGAAATCCAAAATGGCGACTTCCGCTTTTCGGGAAACAGCCGAAAATGATCGAATAACACCCAATATGGGTGTTTCTTCAACCAGGATGACGCTCAGAAGCCAGAAATTATCTTAAATACCATTTTGGAATCCACGATGGCTACTTCCGGTTTGTGAAGAACAGCCTAAAATAACCAAATACCATCCAATATGAGTAACTCTGGAACCAGAATGATGCAATGAGCTAACCATTGAACTCAGGCACCATTTTGAATTGCTAAATGGCAACTTCTAAGAAACAGTCAAAAATGACCGAATAGTACTCAATATGGATATCTCCGTAATCAAGATGATGCATAGAAACCAAACATTGACCCTGGAGACCATTTTGAATTTGAAGACGACCACCTTTAATTTCTGGAAAACAACCAAAATAACTAACTACCACCCAATATGGGTATTTCCGGCATCAGATTGATGCCAGAAAATCTGCTGAAAATGACCGACTACCACCCAATATGAATGTATTCAGAATTAAGGCGATGTACAGAAGCCAAAGTCATTTCGATAAAACCAATCATTTTGAACGATTTGTTATTTGACTTTGATCATATCCTATGGCCTTTTCGTCGTGCATTTGCACACTTCAAAAACATCGCAAGGAATCAATGAATTTGGAACGTTCAAATATTTCGATACCACATTCAAATTATGTTGAGGCCACATATATCGATCAAAGCAGGTAAAGTTTTCAATAGTCTTCGAATTTCTTTTCTTTCCATAACTTTTGAGCCACCTATCAAATTGTTATGAAGTTTGTTATTTGTAAGTTTGAGAGATGATTCGTTCGTATGACACTAGTTATGTTCAAATAAATCATGTAATCTTTGAAAAAATAGACATTAGTTGTTTTACTAACAATTTGATACATAACGGTGGCTTATACTCAATTAAAATCAAATGAAATGGGAACCTATAGGGTAGCCTACCTTTGAAACCACGTGTTCAATCATAATTCATCAGTTAACCCTCAACTAGCCCGCTCATCTGATAATGATGTTGATCAAATCGGTTGTGCAGTTTCTGAGATAATGAAGTTTCGTGATTTTCACATTTCAATACATTACAGACGAAGTTACAAAAAAAAATTCAATAGGGTGCAATGAGGCAGCTAGACTTTTTATTTGACACTAATTTTGAGGAAATCGGGTCAGCCATCTCTGAGAAAAGTGAGTGAGTCCAAGTAGTCTTCGGAATATGTTCCTTTTCATAGCTGGATTTCACAGTTTTAAACATAACAGGCAAAGTAATAGCAACATAACATGCTTATGGGGCAACTAGACCTTCCATTTGACACTGATTTTATAAAAATCGGTTCAGCCATCTCTGAGAAACATGAGTGAGATTAAACAGTCTTCAGAACACGTTTCTTTTCATAACTTTTGAATCTCATGTTCAATCTTTATAAAATTCAAAAGTTAAGGGTATTTCAGGTAGCCCCTTCATTTGAAATCAATTCTGTTCAAATCGGTTGTATAGTTTTCGAGATAATGATGTTTAATGATTTTTACATTTTGATACGTAACCTGTAAACTAAAACTCCGATTACAAAAAAATTTGATAAGGTTTTATGGGACAACAAGACCTTTCAATTGCAATATATTTCATTAAAATCGATCTAGCCATCTCTGAGAAAAGTGAGTGAGAGTAAAAATCTGCACATACACACACACACATACACACACATACAGAAAATGCTCAGCTCGTCGAGCTGAGTCGAGTGATATATGCCATTCGGCCCTTTGGAGCACTTTTATACTTTCGGTTTTGCAAGTGGTTGCTATACCTTTCTAGGAGAAGGGCAAAAAATTTAGATAACCATTCAGCATAGAGTAGATAGAATTAAGAATTAAGAATATGTAATTTGGGGAACATTGGGCATACGTGGAGTCAGAACAAATTATCAACTAGTTTTGATGATAATAGCCCACCATTGGAGTTTTGATACGAGTCATAAAATAATAAGGAGCACCCCTAGCGAAGCTGCAATGAATGTAACTCAGACTAATAATAGACATGGAACGCATTATCAATAGGGAACACTAGGAAGTCGGAACCATATAACAATTGCATACACTCACCAAAAACCACGAAATGATAGAGCTTCATTATCATACCAGCTCTAGATCTATATCTTCGAATGGGTTTTGTGCTAAAATGAAAAGAGATTATTTAGTAAATTAAATCAAATCATTACATCTTAAACCGTTAGAAATGTTAGAAGACTTTAGATACAGTTAAAATACAGCGGATTAAAAGCTCACAACGTGAGGGACAAAGCAACATTATATACGGATTAAAATAGGTTTAATGCAGCAGCAGATTAATTTAATTTACAGAGTTAAGAAATAGAGAATAAAATAAATAGTAAAATAGCTCAGTTAAGGTAGGAAATTGGTACTCACGATTTTGGGGAATTCAATCGAGATTTTCCTGAAAGCATACTTCACTTTTCTACAATTGCACATATCACGAGTGTGGACAACTAGCGAGGACCGACTTCTTGCACAAGCTGCTCGCGATAGACTAAACAAGCACACAGTACGTATCGAAACAATAGCCTGGTATCGCAATAATAAATTCCAACCGAGAGAGAATGAGGAGAGTAAATTTGTAATATATATATATATATATATATATATATATATATATATATATATATATATATATATATATATATATATATATATATATATATATATATATATATATATATATATATATATATATATATATATATATATATATATATATATATATATATATATATATATATATATATATATATATATATATAAACGTGCGTGCTTCGAAAGACTGTGCGCTAGTGCCAACACTAACCCGTGGGGTAACGCCTATAGGATGGTGATGGCCAAGACTAAGGGTGCGATGGCGCCCGCAGAAAAATCACCAGCGATGCTTGAGCGGATCATAGAGGGACTCTTTCCACGCCACGAGCCAAATCCTTGGCCTCCGGCTGGCGAGTCACTTCACCGACGTTCCAGTATCTCAAACTCAGACCAGAGGTGGTCGGCCAACCTGCCGAACACCCAATATATGAGTGACGGCGTTAGCCGTGCCGAGGCAGAGGAGGCAGAAACGGTTACGAATGAGGAACTCATCGCGATCGCCAACTCCCTGAAGGTGAGCAAGGCACCGGGATTGGATGGGATTCCGAATCTGGCTGGGAAGAAGGCCATCAAAGAGGCCCCCAGACTATTCCGGGAAGTTATGCAGAAGTGCCTGGATGACTGTACATTCACAGAGAGATGGAAGCGACAGAAGCTGGTCTTATTGCCGAAGACAGGGAAACCACCTGGTAACCCGTCGGCATACAGACCGATATGTCTGCTCGATACGGCGGGTAAGATGCTCGAGAAGGTTATTCTCAATAGACTGGTTAGGTACACCGAAAGTGCAAACGGTCTGTCGAGTAACCAGTTCGGCTTCCGAAAAGGCAAGTCTACGGTGGATGATATTCTGTCCGTCACTAAAACAGCAGAGGTAGCACTCCAGCGTAAAAGATGGGGCATTCGTTATTGCGCAATCGTCACGTTGGACGTGAAAAATGCGTTCAATAGTGTTAGCTGGGATTCCATAGCCCACTCGCTTTGGAAACTAGACATTCCGGTGTCTTTGTACAGGATTCTGGAGAATTATTTCCAGAATCGTGTACTAGTTTACAGCACAGACGAGGGTCAAAAATGTGTCCCAATTACCGCAGGGGTTCCACAAGGTTCCATCCTGGGCCCGGTACTGTGGAATCTCATGTACGATGAAGTGCTGAAACTAAAGCTCCCCCAAGGGGTTGTGATCGTTGGATTTGCGGACGACATCACACTTGAGGTCTACGGCGAGTCAATCGAGGAGGTTGAGTTGACGGCTTCGCACTCTATAAGCGTCGTCGAGGACTGGATGCGCTCCAAAAAAACTGGAGCTGGCGCATCATAAGACGGAGATTTCAGTTGTCAATAACCGCAAGTCGAAGCAACAGGCGTTGATCAGTGTCGGGAATTGCACCATCGCCTCTAAGCGCTCCCTGAAGCTGCTGGGGGTGATGATCGATGACAAGCTCGCCTTCGGGAGCCATGTCGAATATGCCTGTGAGAGGGCTTCAATGGCTATTGCAGCATTATCTCGCATGATGTCCAATAGCTCAGCAGTGTACGGCAGCAAGCGGAAACTTCTAGCTAGCGTGACTTCGTCCATACTGAGATACGGCGGGCCAGTGTGGTCCAAAGCACTAGGTACTAGTAAACATCGGAGTAAGTTGGAAAGTACCTACAGGCTCATGTGCCTGAGGGTTGCGAGCGCGTATCGAACTGTGTCATACGACGCAATCTGCGTCCTGTCCGGCATGATGCCTATCCGCATAGCCATTAAGGAGGACGTAGAATGCTTCGATCAACGTAACACAAGGGGCATACGAGGTACCAGAAGATCATTCTCGATGATCAGATGGCAGCAGGAGTGGTCCAATTCCGCGAAGGGTAGATGGACGCATCGACTTATTCCGGATGTAGCCGGATGGGTCGGGAGGCGCCATGGAGAAGTGAACTTCCATCTGACACAGATTCTGTCAGGCCATGGTTGCTTTAGGCAGTATCTACACATATTCGGGCATGCGGGGTCCCCCATGTGTCCCGAGTGCGCGGATGCGGAAGAGACTGCTGAGCATGTCTTCTTCGTGTGCCCTCGCTCGTGCATGCGCGGAGCGACATGATGGTAGTGAGCGGGCCAGACACCACTCCGGACAACCTAGTTCGGAGGATGTGTAAAGACCCAAACATTTGGAGGGCGGTTTGTACAGCCGCCTCTCAAATAGTTTTAGAATTGCGAAACAGGCGACAGGTTGACCACCGACACGCCAGTGTTAGCTAACGGCCAGTATATATATATATATATATATATATATATATATATATATATATATATATATATATATATATATATATATATATATATATATATATATATATATATATATATATATATATATATATATATTTATATATTTATATATATATATATATATATATATATATATATATATATATATATATATATATATATATATATATATATATATATATATATATATATATATATATATATATATATTTATATATATATATATATATATATATATATATATATATATATATATATATTTTTTTTTTTTTTTTTTTTTTTTTTTTTTTTTCAGGTGGAGGGGAAATTTGTATCCAAACCCCTGAGGTGACCAACCTTAGGGAGTGTGGGATTGGTTTGAATCAGTGACCGGACCCACTAAAACCCCTCCAGTCTCCAGCCCATAATACTCCCCGGGACCACCGCTAGGTATTGCTTCGGGGAGCGGCTTTTGTGCTCTGTGCACCCTCTTGGTTCTATAGATCTCTTTGCTAACTTAGCTAACTAACCTGGAGACTGGCCGTTAGCTAACACTGGCGTGTCGGTGGTCAACCTGTCGCCTGTTTTGCAATTCTAAAACTATTTGAGAGGCGGCTGTACAAACCGCCCTCCAAATGTTTGGGTCTTTACACATCCTCCGAACTAGGTTGTCCGGAGTGGTGTCTGGCCCGCTCACTACCATCATGTCGCTCCGCGCATGCACAAAACGAGGGCACACGAAGAAGACATGCTCAGCAGTTTCTTCCGCATCCGCGCACTCGGGACACATGGGGGACCCCGCATGCCCGAATCTGTGTAGATACTGCCTGAAGCAACCATGACCTGACAGAATCTGTGTCAAGTGGAAGTTAACTTCTCCATGGCGCCTCCCGACCCATCCGGATACGTCCGGAATAAGTCGATGCATCCATCTACCCTTTGCGGAATCGGACCATTCCTGCTGCCATCTGATCATCGAGAATGACCTTCTGGTGCCTCGTATACCCCTTGTGTCACGTTGATCGAAGCATTCTACGTCCTCCTTAATGGCTATGCTGATAGGCATCATGCCGGACAGGACGCAGATTGCGTCGTATGACACTGTACGGTACGCGCTCACAACCCTCAGGCACATGAGCCTGTAGGTACTTTCCAGTTTTCGACGATGACTGTTGGTACCTAACGCTTTGGACCACGCTGGCCCACCATACCTAAGTATGGACGAAACCACGCTGGCAAGAAGTTTACGCTTGCTGCCATATACCACTGAGCTATTGGACATCATTCGAGATAGTCCTGCAGCGGCCGTTGAAGCCCTCTTACAGGCATAGTCGACGTGACTCTTAAATGTGAGCTTATCGTCAACCATGTATATATATATATATATATATATATATATATATATATATATATATATATATATATATATATATATATATATATATATATATATATATATATATATATATATATATATATATATATATATATATATATATATATATATATATATATATATATATATATATATATATATATATATATATATATATATATATATATATATATATATATATATATATATGTATATAAATATATATTAAGATTTCAGATTTGCAGAATCAGCAGGTGTCGTTCAATTCTACACCGATTTTCTTTAAATGATAAAAAGCGGGACAGTGTCCGGTAAGGAGTCCCGTGATTATCCGTAGGTCACTACGATTTAGACTAAGTAGCTTTCTGGCGGTCAATCTCCCAGATGGTCTCGAGGTACGATGCTGGCCTAACAAGCCAGTCGTCGTAGGTTCGAGTCTCATCTCGGGAGAGACTGTTAGTGTCAGTAGGATCGTAGCGCTAGCCCCGCAATTGTCCTGTACACTAAATAGTCGGCTGCGAAGTCTGTGTATAAATAAACAGAAGGTCAAGTTCCGAATCGGAATGTAGCACAAGGTAAACAAAAACTTTCTGGCGGTTCCAGGGTTCGGATAGATAAACTGTTTAGCTTGTCTACAACCCTGTGCCTGTTGCCATTGGGATACTATTTCTAGCCTTTCCCAAGTTAAGTAGTTCGCTTTTGATAGCGGAAATGGAGTACGGCTCGGGGCCAATAAACCGCTGAGCTGATCCCTGTCTTGCTAGGTAGTCAGCGTGTTCATTACCCTCGACTCTGCAGTGTCCGGGCACCCAAAACAGAAAAACTGAATTCTGTCGGGAAAGTTCCCGTAGAGTTTCAATGCATTCCCAAACAAGTTTGGAAGCGCATTTAACGGACTTAAGTGCTAGTAGTGCTGCTTGACTGTCCGAGAATATACCGATTTTCGCATGTCTGTAGTTGCGTTGCAGGCATATTTTTGCGCCGATATATATGGCATATACCTCTGCTTGAAATACGGTGGGCCATTTTCCCAGGGAAAACGTTTCCGTGATACCGGGTCCGTATATACCAGATCCCGTTAGGGATCCCATTTTCGAGCCATCCGTATAAAAACTAACGATGCCAGGTGGAAGATTAGGTTCTACATTGTTCCACAAAGAGCGGTTTGTTTCAATCACTCTATACGGAATATCCATGTTGGTCCTAACGTCCATCCAGTCGGAGACTGTGGTTAATAGCGGAGTTAATTTGAACTCCCTAAGTATGCGAAGGTGGCCGATTTGGTCCCCTTAAAGTATAGTTTTCCTCCTTTGCAACCTTAGAGCGCCAAGCTCTGCTTCCTTTTTCACATGAAGATGTAGAGGTAGTAGGCAAAGCATAGCTTCCATGGCTGCAGTTGGAGTTGTTCGCATAGCGCTGGTAATTGAAAGACATGCAAGTCTTTGAACTTTTTTGAGTTTGGCCTGCGCAGTCACTTCGTTCACCTTAGGCCACCACACTAGGGCAGCATAGGTGATTCTTGGTCGGGCAATGGTCTTGTAAGACCAGAGTGCCAAGTCTGGTTTCAGTCCCCAGATCTTACCGACCAGAGTTCTGCAGGCCCAGATCGCTGAGATCGCTTTTTCAGCGGCATGATCCAGTTGTGCAGACCAGTTCAGTTTCTCGACCAGAATAATTCCGAGGTATTTGACTTCATTGCTGAGGCCCAGTCTAACTCCATTCAGTATTGGAGGAGTGATGGAGATCTTCCTTCGTCTGCCGAATGGAATTAGAACTGTTTCTAAGGGATTTATGTTTAGACCCTCCTGTAAACACCATGAAATGGTGGTATTCAGAGCCGTTTGCATTCGGCTCGACAGAGTTGCGTCATCTTTACCTCTGACGATGAGGACGATGTCATCGGCGTATCCAATGACCTCGTAACCAAGCTGTGAAAGCTTGTTGAGAAGTGCGTCGACAACTAGTATACAAGGGCGAGAGAACTCCTCCTTGCGGGCATTCCTTGATCGCCGACATTGTAACAGACGAACCTCCCAAGGTTGCTGTGAACACTCTGCTAGAGAGCATGGCCTGATTCTACTAAGATTCGAACCCACGACCACTCGCTTATCAAAGCGGACTCTGTAACCTTGCGGCTACGAAGCTCTCTTGAGTATGTCCCTTAAACCGGATGTCTAAATTTCTTTTAGTTTGGCCAATGTAAACCTTATCACAAAGTGGACATGCAACTTTATAAACAATCGCCCTATGCAATTTGTCAAAAGTGTAATGTGTAGTGAAAATATTCTATCAAGACGCTCGAACAGAAGTGAATAAACTATTAAAGCTTCCGTGAATAGTCGACGGGCCAGCAGGATGGATTCCCGAGACGCCATATGTCTCGAATTGTTCTGCCGCGACCCATCACTATTCAGTTCTTCAGTCTCTGTCGATCCAGGAAAGTGGGTGTTCATAAGAACCTCCAGCGTTTCCTTGGTAGTGACAGTGAGGCATCCATTCTCTTTCCTCACTTGTCCTAAACCGTTAGTATAGTCTTTGGACATCGCCTTTTGGAGCCGCGTAGCTTCCGGCAGAGTTTGGATTCTTTCACAGGAACTAACTCTGGATTTCCGTTTAGCCTTGCGTAGCTCGGCGTTGTCTTAGTGAGGGACGCCCTGTAGTCGTCCTAGTTAGACGTGACGTTTGCCCTGTTGAACAACCGCCTAGTTTCCCGACGAAGGTCACTAAGTTGATCATTCCACCAGGGTACGTCACGGCATACTGACCGCTGTGTTAGTGGACAGTTTGCGTCGAAAGCATCCATGATTCTGTTTTGTAGATCATTTGCTGCCAAATTCAGGTCAACTGAATTTTGAATGTTGCTGTAACTGAAAGTTCTTGAATCGATCAGGTGTTCCTTGAAGGATTCCCAATCTGTATTCTTCGGATTTCTGAACAGCTCTCTTTTCAGAGGGTTAGCCTCTATATTAAAAACAATGTGTCTGTGGTCCGACAAACTAGGTTCATCGGAGACACGCCAATTTTTAATCCTTTCAGAAATAGAGGCGCTACACAGAGTGAGATCAAGGGCCTCCTGTCTGATAGCTTTGATAAACGTGGGGTTATTCCCTACATTACATAAATTGACATCGTTAGAAGTAAGGTGTTCAAGTAGGTACTCACCCCTAGTGTTGGTGTCCGAGCTGCCCTAGATCGTGTGGTGGGCGTTGGCATCGCAGCCGATCAGAAACGGCTTGTTGATGGCCTTGCAGTACCGCACGAGCACAGCAACTTCGGGTGGCGGTATATCGCCTTGGTCGCCCGGGAAGTAGGCGATATATGTAGTGGTAGTTAACGGACTCAAGCGGAAGTCATTTTCCGATTAGTATTTCGGAATTTTTGGATGGGAATTGTTTATAAACTGCCGGTGAGACATGACAATTGTCTGCGATTATTCGCGTTGAATCTCTCTCGGAAGACTAGCACGTTTAAAAAATTCACTTAACAGGATCTGATAAATGACAAGCATGCGATAATTAGATGAATAAAGTAAGTTGGGTAAAAATTAGTTAGAGGTGTATATAGTAGGGTAAGCAGGCAAGGTGATAATAAGATTGAAAAATGATTAACGGAGAAAGCTATTAGTAGAAATGAAGTAAAGCAACGGAAGGACGGTTAAGGTAGAAAAAAAATTATTTCATAATTTTTTTTTTTTTTTTTTTTTTTGTAGGCTGGGTGTAATAAAACGGGATAACATCCCATTTCATATACATACATAATTAATTTTAATATATTCGCCAAAAAGATAAGCAATTTTGAGATCATGGCAAGTGCTCGAATCCTTAACCTTCATCGTACCCTTGTGTGGAAAACCACACAAATGAATTTTGTTTCGATTTTTTTCGAAAACTTCTCTATCGGTTTTGACGAAATTGCTTGACAATTCCTAAACCATCAATTTAACACAAAATACGTTTTTCTTTTCAAGGAAAAAATATTGTTAGTTGATGAGATATTCAAAAACTTACGTTGTTTACCCTGCTGTGTGGTTTTCCACACATACAACATTTTAATTTATTTTGGACAAGAAACAACTTAATTTTGCCCAAAACATATTTTATTTATTGAGTGCTTACATACCTGAAGCCATAGGTACCAAATAATCCTGTTTTGAAAATCGAGTAAGATATTTATGTGTGCGGAAGTATGTGTATGTGTGTTTATTTTCATTCTAACGACCAATATATCTCGATTTTCTCAGCATCGGCTGAACCGATTCGATTGTTCTTAGTCGCGTTTGAATGAGCTTAGAGTCTAGTTAGTTGATGGAAAATATCGTTTTGATCCGAAGTTCATTCAAAAATGACGTAACAAAATGTGATCAGTTTATATGGGAACTGATGAACTAACCGATTTTTTTCAACGGTTTGACTGATTTTAGAAATGTATATAGGTGCATTCTTGTAATTCGCAACATAAATATATAAATAAAAAGGCTATGTGGGACATGTGTAAAAGTATGCTTGGAAGAAACTGTTAGTGTCAGTAGGATCGTGAATAGTCGACGGGCCAGCAGGATGAATTCCCGAGACGCCATATGTCTCGAATTGTTCTGCCGCGACCCATCACTATTCAGTTCTTCAGTCTCTGTCGATCCAGGAAAGTGGGTGTTCATAAGAACCTCCAGCGTTTCCTTGGTAGTGACAGTGAGGCATCCATTCTCTTTCCTCACTTGTCCTAAACCGTTAGTATAGTCTTTGGACATCGCCTTTTGGAGCCGCGTAGCTTCCGGCAGAGTTTGGATTCTTTCACAGGAACTAACTCTGGAATTCCGTTTAGCCTTGCGTAGCTCGGCGTTGTCTTAGTGAGGGACGCCCTGTAGTCGTCCTAGTTAGACGTGACGTTTGCCCTGTTGAACAACCGCCTAGTTTCCCGACGAAGGTCACTAAGTTGATCATTCCACCAGGGTACGTCACGGCATACTGACCGCTGTGTTAGTGGACAGTTTGGGTCGAAAGCATCCATGATTCTGTTTTGTAGATCATTTGCTGCCAAATTCAGGTCAACTGAATTTCGAATGTTGCTGTAACTGAAAGTTCTTGAATCGATCAGGTGTTCCTTGAAGGATTCCCAATCTGTATTCTTAGGATTTCTGAACAGCTCTCTTTTCAGAGGGTTAGCCTCTATATTAAAAACAATGTGTCTGTGGTCCGACAAACTAGGTTCATCGGAGACACGCCAATTTTTAATCCTTTCAGAAATAGAGGCGCTACACAGAGTGAGATCAAGGGCCTCCTGTCTGATAGCTTTGATAAACGTGGGGTTATTCCCTACATTACATAAATTGACATCGTTAGAAGTAAGGTGTTCAAGTAGGTACTCACCCCTAGTGTTGGTGTCCGAGCTGCCCTAGATCGTGTGGTGGGCGTTGGCATCGCAGCCGATCAGAAACGGCTTGTTGATGGCCTTGCAGTACCGCACGAGCGCAGCAACTTCGGGTGGCGGTATATCGCCTTGGTCGCCCGGGAAGTAGGCGATATATGTAGTGGTAGTTAACGGACTCAAGCGGAAGTCATTTTCCGATTAGTATTTCGGAATTTTTGGATGGGAATTGTTTATAAACTGCCGGTGAGACATGACAATTGTCTGCGATTATTCGCGTTGAATCTCTCTCGGAAGACTAGCACGTTTAAAAAATTCACTTAACAGGATCTGATAAATGACAAGCATGCGATAATTAGATGAATAAAGTAAGTTGGGTAAAAATTAGTTAGAGGTGTATATAGTAGGGTAAGCAGGCAAGGTGATAATAAGATTGAAAAATGATTAACGGAGAAAGCTATTAGTAGAAATGAAGTAAAGCAACGGAAGGACGGTTAAGGTAGAAAAAAAATTATTTCATAATTTTTTTTTTTTTTTGTAGGCTGGGTGTAATAAAACGGGATTACATCCCATTTCATATACATACATAATTAATTTTAATATATTCGCCAAAAAGATAAGCAATTTTGAGATCATGGCAAGTGCTCGAATCCTTAACCTTCATCGTACCCTTGTGTGGAAAACCACACAAATGAATTTTGTTTCGATTTTTTTCGAAAACTTCTCTATCGATTTTGACGAAATTGCTTGACAATTCCTAAACCATCAATTTAACACAAAATACGTTTTTTTTTCAAGGAAAAAATATTGTTAGTTGATGAGATATTCAAAAACTTACGTTGTTTACCCTGCTGTGTGGTTTTCCACACATACAACATTTTAATTTATTTTGGACAAGAAACAACTTAATTTTGCCCAAAACATATTTTATTTATTGAGTGCTTACATACCTGAAGCCATAGGTACCAAATAATCCTGTTTTGAAAATCGAGTAAGAGTTAGTTAGTTGATGGAAAATATCGTTTTGATCCGAAGTTCATTCAAAAATGACGTAACAAAATGTGATCAGTTTATATGGGAACTGATGAACTAACCGATTTTTTTCAACGGTTTGACTGATTTTAGAAATGTATATAGGTGCATTCTTGTAATTCGCAACATAAATATATAAATAAAAAGGCTATGTGGGACATGTGTAAAAGTATGCTCGGAAGAAACTGTTAGTGTCAGTAGGATCGTAGCACTAGTCCCGCGATTGTCCTGTACACTAAACAGTTGGCATCCTGGGTCGATCATTAACTCAAGTGAAGACCAAAGTGCATCTGTATCAAGTACTGGAAATCTTATAACCAGGACAGAAATTCACGAAACAGTGAATACGATGACTAGGCTAGAAAGAACTAGGGATGATGCAATTACTTTGGTCAACCAAATCTTTAAGTAGAGTTGAATGGGCAATAGACTCCTTTGAACCCTTCAAGTCACCTGGTAGAGACGGAATTTATCCGGTACTACTACAGAAGGGCAAAACAGTTCTGATGCCCATTCTGACACAACTCTTTCAATCCAGCTTAATTCTAGGCTATATTCCGTAAGCGTGGCGACAAGAACGGGTTATTTTTATCCCTAAGGCCAACAAAAGGAACAAATCTCTGCCAAAATCCTTTAGGCCAATTAGCTTATCGTCAGTCGTTCTCAAAACAATGGAAAAAATAATCGGTGAGCACATCAAATCATCATATCTTCCTAAAACTCCTCTTAGTAAATATCAATTTGCTTACCAGGAGGGGAAATCGTCGGTAACTGCACTCCATACTATAGTTACACTAGAAAAATACTTACTAGAAAAATCTTTTGTTGCAAAAGAAATTTCTCTTGCGGCGTTCCTTGATATTGAAGGGGCATTTGATAACTCGTCTCATGACTCAATGACTGCTGCAATGGAGAAACGTGGTTTTGACAATTGCATTATTCATTGGATAAGCGAGATGTTATCAAAAAGAGAAATAGCAGCAAGCCTTGGTAGCTCTAATATATGTGTAACAGCTATAAAAGGGTGCCCACAAGGAGGGGTGATATCTCCTCTGCTGTGGTCATTAATAGTTGTTGATCTTCTAAAAAAACTGATGGAAGAAGGCTTTGAAGTAGTTGGATTTGCTGATGATATTGTCATTATTGTTCGTGGCAAGTATGATGATATCATCGCAAACCGAATGCAAATTGCCTTAAACATTATTTCCTCGTGGTGCGATAAGGAAGGCTTAAATGTAAATCCTTCAAAAACCACTATCGTCCCATTTACACGTAGAAAAAAAACTATGCTTAATGATATTAGGCTAAAAGGTGAGCTTCTTAAACTCTCAGATAACGTAAAATACCTTGGAGTAACTCTTGACAAAAAACTTAACTGGAATACACATCTAGAGCAGGCAATAAAAAAGCTACAAATGCTTTATGGATATGTAATAAAACTTCTGGTAAACAATGGGGACTCAAACCGAAAATGATCCATTGGATTTATTCGGCTATTGTGAGACCCAGAATTACCTATGCTTCACTAGTCTGGTGGACAAAAACAAGGGAGAAAGGTGCTCAAGATAAGTTGGAAAAACTTCAACGGCTAGCCACTCTCTCAATAACGGGTGCAATGAGAAGCACACCCACAGAGGCATTGGAAGCTCTACTGTTTATGCTTCCACTGCATCAATTCATACAATTAGAAGCCGAAAAGAGTGCCTTACGGATCAAAAGATCATTAAGGCTCTTTGCGGGTGATTAAACGGGTCATCTAGGTATTCTGAAAACTATTCGTATCAATCCCCTAGTGATCAACAATGAAGACCGGATGGAGAAAAGATTCAATTTTGAAAGACGATTTCGAATGTTTGAACCTGAGCGTGATGTTTGGGAACGCGGTGGTCCTGATCCCCGCCCAGGATCAATAATTTTCTACACAGATGGTTCGAAAATGAACAATCGAGTGGGAGCAGGAGTAACTGGCCCAGGAATAGACCTGTCAGTTCCAATTGGCCAATGGCCAACTGTCTTCCAAGCTGATGTCCAAGCAATACTAGAATGTTCTGAAATATGCCTACGCAAGAAATACAGAAACTCAAACATTTGCATGATGTCCGACAGTCAAGCAGCGTTGAAGGCTTTGAAGTCAGCGACATGCACATCAAAACTAGTTTGGGAGTGTGTTCAATCACTCCAAACACTGGGTTGTAATAATCAAGTAGACTTATACTGGGTTCCTGGTCACTGTGGAATAGATGGGAACGAAAGAGCCTATGAACTGGCAAGACTTGGATCGTCTCATCAGCTCATAGGACCAGAACCCTTCTGTGGTTTATCCGCTTGTTCCCTTAGAATGGAACTAAAAGCATGGGAAACTCTGAAAGTGGAATCCAACTGGACAAACACCTTCATCGGTAGGCAGTCGAAACGTTTCATCACTCCGAACGTTTCTATGACTCGTAAAATACTGGATCTTTCAAAAAAAAGATCTAAGCACGTATACTGGTTAATAACAGGGCATTGTCCGAGCCGTTATCATTTGAAGGTTATGAAAAAACTTCAAGATGATACATGTCGAGTTTGTGGCATGGAAAAAGAAGACTCGGAACATCTGTTAAACCGATGTCCGGCAATTTTTATCAAAAGATATAAGTTCTTCGAGAGAGGTCTTCTGGAACCCTCTGAAATCTGGAGAACAAATCCCAGTACGGTTGTGCGCTTCATACGAAGTATAATACCGGACTGGACTAATGTTATTGGCCAGACTATAACGACCATTTCCAATAGTGATACGTAATTCTGACTAAGCAAAATTAAAAAGGGGGAATATGTCACAAAATATCAAAAAATTGGTCGCAGTGACGAAAATACCCAACACGGAAAAAAAACAATTGGCAGCGAAGTCTGTGTATAATAAACGAAAGGTCGAGTTCCGATCCGGAATGTAGCACCAATGCTTTGCTTACTTTGTTTAGGATGGATTTTAGAACATTCTTACAAACATTCCAAGCACCAAATTGCTTCATTTGGTCAAGCCGATGTAAGTATTTTTTTGTTTAATTGTCATCATATCATGTTCAATTTGTCTCATATCACGTAAACACGTGTTGGTCCGTAACTTTTGCATGAACCTCGGATCAAACAAATGTCTGATGATGACCTAATAGCCTTCAAGCCATTTCAATTGCAGCCAAGGAAATCAAATCAATGCATCCATTGCTGAGTTAATCCAAATGTATTTTTCAAGATTGTTTTTGTACACTACGCAAAATATCATTCAATTATTTACCTCCGAGATACTGCAATGTACTAGGCGCTTCCACAAGTTTTTTTAACATATCTTTTGAAATTATCATTCAATTTTAAATATATTTTTAAATGAAAATCTAGCTTACAAATCCTAACAAACTCATCTAGCACCAAAAGGACTCAAATCAGTCAAACCACTGAAAAAAAATCGGATAGTATGTCAGTTTCCATATAAACTGATCAAATTTTGTTACGTAACTTTTGAACGAGCAATCGGATCAAATTGATATTTCCCATCAACTAACTAGACTCTAAGCTCTTTCAAACGCGACTAAGAACAATTGAATCGGTTCAGCCGATGATGAGAAAATCGAGATATATTGGTCGTAAGAATAAAAATAAACACACATACACATTTGTAAGTTTTTAGTAAAGCGGGCAATGTATGTAGTTTCGCGGGAATGCGAAAATGAACGGGAATAGAAATTGTAACTAGACTTAGAAAAAATTTTCCCTCGTCCAGGCGCCTGGACGCTTTACTAAAAACTTAAAATGTAAGTCAATATGACAAAAAATGAAATTAGTTCGTAAAGTACACATACACATACTTGCGCACACATACATACCTTATTCGATTTTCGAAGCAGGATTATTTGGTACCTATGGCTTCAGGTATGTAAGCACTCAATGAAAAACCTATATTGATCCACCTAGCGGTCAGACCCAGCCTTTCTCATTCAAACTTTTATTTGTAAAAAAATATATTTACATGAACGCTTCAATCCAATAAATGTATGTTCACTTTTTAGGTTCTAAAATATTGATGTTGTAATCTATACATATAAAAATGTAGTCCAGTCTGTCTGTCTGTTTGATCCATATAGGCTCGAAAACCACCGAACCGATCGACGTGAAAATTTGTATGTAGTGGTTTTTGGTCCCGATAAAGGTTCCTATGATAGTTTGAGAACCCTCCCTCTTCTGGAAAGGAGGGGTCCAATAGAAATGAAACATACATTTCACCACAACTCAAGAACAAACCAAGCAAATGAAACCGAATTTGGCATGTGGATGTATTAAAGGGTAATAAATATGTCCATAATGGTTCGACGCCCACCCCCCCTCTTATGGAAGCACATGTTTCTGCACAAATTCCTGCACATCTCGCGAACTAATCAACTAAATGGAACTATATTTGGCAGGTGAATATTTTAGTGGTAGCAAATATGTTCCATAATCGACATCAGGCAACATTTTGGATTGTAAGATGGCAACTTCCGGTTTCTGGAAAACAGCCAAAAATGGACGATTTCCACCCAATATAATAATACCCGGGTAAGGAAAGATACACAGGAGCGAAATTCGACCACAGATACCATTTTGAATTCTAAGATGGCGACTTCCGGTTTCGGAAAAACAGCGGCAAACGACCAAATACCACCCAATATGGGTATTTTCGGAATCGTAATGATGCACTGGAGCCACAAATCGACTTTAGACACCATTATGAATTGTAGGATGGCAACTTCTGGTTTCTGGAAAACAGCCAAAAATGGCCGATTTCCGTATAACAGAAGTATCTCCGGATCTAGAATGATACACAGCAGCTGAAATCGGACACAGACCCCATTTTGGGTTCTAGGTTGGCGACTTCCGGTTCCTGGGAAACAGCGGAAAATGATCGAATTACACCCTATATGGGTGTTTCTTCAATCAGAATGACGATCGGAGGACAGAAATTATCTTAAATACCATTTTGAAATCCAAGATGACGACTTCCGGTTTGTGAAAAACAGCCCAAAATAACCAAATACAATCCAATATGAGTATTTCTGGAACCAGAATAATGCAATGAGCTAACAATTGACCTCAGGCATCATTTTGAATGGCTAAATGGCAACTTATAGGAAACAGTCGAAAATGACCAAATTATACTCAACATGGATATTTCCGTAATCGAGATGATGCATAGAAACCAAACATTGACCCTTGACACCATTTTGAATTTATAGACGACCACTGTTAGTTTCTGGAAAACAACCAAAATAACTGAATACCTCCCAATATGAGTAATTCCGGTGTCAGATTGATGCCAGAATATTTGCTGAAAATGACCGAATACCACCCAATATGAATATATTCAGAATTAGGGCGATGTACAGAAGCCGATAGTCTAGGATGTTGTCATTTCGATAAAACCAATCATTTCAAACGATTTGTTATTTGACTTTGATCATATCCTATGGCCGATTCGTCGTGCATTTGCCGACTTTAAACACATCGCAAGGAATCAATGAATTTGGAACGTTCAAATAGTACAAAACCACATTTAAATTATGTTTAGACCACATATATCAATCAAAGCAGGTATAGTTTGAAATAGCCTTAGATTTTTTCTCTTTCCAAAAATTTCGAGCCACATATCAAATTGTTATGAAGTTTGTTATTTGTAAGTTTGAGGGATGACTCGTTCGTATGACACAAGTTATGTTCAAATAAGTCATGTAATCTTTGAAATAATAGACTTTCGTTGTTTTATTAACAATTTAATACATAATGGTGGCTTAAGCTCAATTATAATCAAATGAAATGGGAACGTATAGGGCAGCCAAACTTTGAAACCACGTGTTCAATCATAATTCATCAGTTAACCCTTAACTAGCCCGCTCATCTGATAATAATATTGATCAAATCGGTTGTGTAGTTTCTGAGATAATGAAGTTTCTTGATTTTCACATTTTAGTACTTTACATACGAAGTTACAGTCCGATTACAGTAAAATTCAATAGGGCGTTACAAAGCAGCTAGACTTATTAGTTGACACTAATTTTGTTGAAATCGGGTCAGCCATCTCTGAGAAAAGTGAGTGAGCTCAAGTAGTCTTCGGAATATGTTCCTTTTCATAGCTGGATTTCACATTTTTAAACATAACAGGCAAAGTAATAGTCTGATTGCAAAACATATCAACTTGACCTTCCATTTGATACTGATTTTATGAAAATCGGTTCAGCCATCACTGAGAAACATGAGTGAGATTAAGTAGCCTTCAAAACACGTTTCTTGTCATAACTTTTGAACCACAAATTCAATCTTTATGAAACTCAAAAGATGAGGGTATTTCAGGTAGCCCGTTCATTTGAAACTAGTTTCGTTCAAATCGGTTGTGTAGTTTTTGAGATAATGATGTTTCATGACTTTTACATTTTGATACATAACCTCTAAACTAAAAATCCGATTACAAGGAAATTAATTAGGGTCTTATGGGACAACGAGTCCTTTCATTTGCAATTAATTTCATGAAAATCGGTCCATCCATCTCTGAGAAAAATGAGTGAGAATAAAAATCTGCACATACACACACACACACACACACCTACACACTTACACATACATACAGAAAATGCTCAGCTCGTCGAGCTGAGTCGAGTGATATATGCCATTCGGCCCTTTGGAGCACTTTTATACTTTCGGTTTTGCAAGTGATTGCAATACCTTTCTAGGAGAAAGGCAAAAATATGTTTGAGGCAAAATTAAGTTTTTTTTTGTCAAAAATAAATTCAAATGTTGAATGTGTGGAAAACCACACTCCAGGATAAACAACGTTTTTGGCTTTCTCTTAGAAAGAACATTATTATCTCGAAAACTACACAACCGATTTGAACAAAACTAGTTTCAAATGAACGGGCTACCTTAAATACCATTAACTTTCGAATTTTATGAAGATTGAACTTGTGGTTCAAAAGTTATGAAAAGAAACGTGTTCTGAAGACTGTTTAATCTCACTCATGTTTCTCAGAGATGGCTGGACCGATTTTCATAAAATCAGTGTCAAATGGAAGGTCTAGTTGCCGCATAAGACCGTATAGGGCAGCCAAACTTTGAAACCACGTGTTCAATCATAATTCATCAGTTAACCCTTAACTAGCCCGCTCATCTGATAATAATATTGATCAAATCGGTTGTGTAGTTTCTGAGATAATGAAGTTTCTTGATTTTCAAATTTTAGTACTTTACATACGAAGTTACAGTCATACAGTCATAACTTTTGAACCACAAATTCAATCTTTATGAAATTCAAAAGATGAGGGTATTTCAGGTGGCCCGTTCTTTTGAAATCAATTTCGTTCAAATCGGTTGTGTAGTTTTTGAGATAATGATGTTTCATGACTTTTACATTTTGATACATAACCTCTAAACTAAAAATCCGATTACAAGAAAATTAATTAGGGTCTTTCGGACAACGAGACCTTTCATTTGCAATTAATTTCATGAAAATCGGTCCATCCATTTCTGAGAAAAGTGAGTCAGAATAAAAATCTGCACATACACACACACACACACACACACATACACACACACACTCACATACATACAGAAAATGCTCAGCTCGTCGAGCTGAGTCGAGTGATATATGCCATTCGGCCCTTTGGAGCACTTTTATACTTTCGGTTTTGCAAGTGATTGCAATACCTTTTCAGGAGAAAGGCAAAAATATGTTTGAGGCAAAATTAAGTTTTTTTTTTGTCAAAAATAAATTCAAATGTTGAATGTGTGGAAAACCACACTCCAGGATAAACAACGTTTTTGGCTTTCTCCTAGAAAGAACATCATTATCTCGAAAACTACACAACCGATTTGAACAAAACTAGTTTCAAATGAACGGGCTACCTAAAATACCTTTAACTTTCGAATTTTATGAAGATTGAGCTTGTGGTTCAAAAGTTATGAAAAGAATCGTGTTCTGAAGACTGTTTAATCTCACTCATGTTTCTCAGAGATGGCTGGACCGATTTTCATAAAATCAGTGTCAAATGGAAGGTCTAGTTGCCCCATAAGACCCTATTGATTTGTTTTGCAATCGGACTATCACTCTGGCTGTTATGTTAAAAAATGTGAAATCCAGCTATGAAAATGAACATATTCCAAAGACTACTTTTTTTTTGTTGGGTTTTAGCTACCGCGACCAAAAAAAATAGATCTATTGTAGCATTCCCCAGCTTTTTTATTACCTGATCAGAGTGAAAAATTACTATGAGAAGTAACTCTCAGCCCCTGATTTAGGTATGATCCCAATTAGGTATTATGTGCCGTATAAACTGCACTACCTTATTAGGACAAGACAGCCAAATTTCAAAGGGCTGTAACAGTCCCTTTTCGAAGAACATTGCTCTTTTGTTGTAAAGCGCTGGACAAAAACATAATAAATGTGCTGAAGACTCGATTTCTTTATTACAAAAACGACAGACATCGTTGTCAGCCTTTCTAATTATTTTCAGATGATATTTGGCTGAACAATGCCCTGTAATTAGACCTATATAGGTACATAGGTCTTTTTTAGATAGAGCAAGAATTTTGTGTGTGTTTGATGCATGTGGCATCACAAACTGTTTAGATTGCCGGGAAGTGATAGTATTTTTCCAGTTTGAATCTATCATAATTTTTTCCCAGTTTCTGAATTCCATTTTTATGGAGCATGGAGAGATACCACAAAACGGTTCTGGTCCGATAAGCTGTTTAGAAGATCCTAGTCTGGCTAGTTCATCAGCTTTTTCATTACCTTCTATTCCACAATGTCCCGGAACCCAGTAAAGATTTAATGTATTTTGATTAGACAACTGTTGAAGCAGCTGAATGCACTACCGCACCAGTTTTGACGTACATGTACATGATTTTAACGCATTTAGAGCAGCTTGGCTGTCAGAGAAGATACAAATATTTGCATGCTTGTATTTTCTTTTTAAGCAGATAGTGCTACATTCTATAATCGCCTGAATTTCAGCCTGAAATACGGTTGGCCATCCACCCATAGAGACTGATAGATTGATTCCGGGACCTGTTACTCCAGCTCCCACTAGACTGTTGAGTTTTGATCCGTCAGTATGAAATACTACAGATCCTGGACGAGTTTGTGGCCCTCCCGAACTCCAAAGAGAACGGTTTGGTTCTTCCACGCTGAACTTACGGTCGAAAATGAATTTCGTTTCCATCCAGTCATCGATGACTGTTACTAATGGATTGATGCGAATTCGATTTATAATACTCAGGTGTCCTTCAGTGGTCCCTGTAGCTGATGACTTTGTTCGCTGTAATCTTAGAGCTGTTTTCCCAGCTTCTAATTGCACAAATTGATGTAGTGGAAGAAGATTCGAAATTGCGTTCAGGGCGTTCGAGGGTGCACTACGCATCGCACCTGTAGTGGAAATTAAAACCAATCGTTGCAGTTTGTTCAACTTATCGATTGCACACTTTTCTTTTGTTTTTGGCCACCATACTACTGATGCATAAGTTACTCTAGGTCGTATTATAGCTTTATATACCCAATGGATCATTGCCGGCCTTAGTCCCCATTTATTACCAAAAATTCTCTTACTTATCCATAGTGTATTTATTGCTTTACCTATGACTTGATTTAAGTGGCTGTTCCAGCTAAGCTTACGATCAATCGTAACTCCCAACTTTCTATTTCAATCGTAACTGCCAGTACTTTCCATTTGAAGCCCATCAAGTTTAAACTTATTTCTTTTCGTAAAGGGTATAATGCTTGTTTTTTTGGGATTTATGCTCAATCCTTCTAATTTGCACCATGCAATGGTAGAATTGAGGGCTTGTTGCATCCTGTTTTTAACAACATCATCAAACTTTCCACGATTAATTATAACAATGTCGTCGGCGAATCCAATCACTTTGAAACCTTTTGATTCTAGTTCCGATAATAAGTTATCTACAACTAATGACCAGAGAAGCGGAGATAGGACACCTCCTTGGGGGCATCCTTTAACAGCTCTTATTGATATACATGAGTTACCAAGCTTAGCTGAAATTTTGCGTTTCGAAAGCATTTCACTAATCCATGTAACGATACATATATCAAAACCACGTTTCAACATTGTCTCTTTCATAGAATTGTGAGATGCATTATCAAAAGCACCTTCTATGTCTAGAAAGGATGCTAGCAGAATTTCTTTTGCATCAAAAGATTTTTCTATTTTCGTTACAAGTGTGTGTAATGCTGTAACGGTAGATTTTCCTGATTGATAGGCAAACTGATTTTTGTTCAACGGATTATTTATCAAGTACTTTGATTTTATGAAATGATCTATAAGCTTCTCCATGATTTTTAAAATTATGGAGGATAAGCTCATTGGTCTAAATGATTTGGGTGAAGTCTTATCCTTTTTGTTTGCCTTAGGAATAAATACAAATCGGACTTTTCGCCACGTCGAAGGAACATGGCTAAGCATAAAACTAGCTTTAAACATTTTTGTAAGAGTGGAAGTAAGTAACCCATTACTTCTTTGAATAAAGGCAGGATATATTCCATCCATGCCAGGAGATTTAAAAGGCTCAAATGAGTTAATGGCCCATTCTACCTTTCTGACGGTGAATATTTCTTCTGCTATGTTTTTCCCATCAATTGTAGATGTTAATAAACTAGCGTTAGACATATTTGTGCTCAACTCTATTTCAGTGTTCATCCTGGTGTTATTTTGACCAGTAGTGTTATCTGAAATTGGTAGGTTGTTTTTGTTTACAAGTATTGAGTTAGGAAAATGCGTTTGCGTCATAACTTCAAGTGTTTCGGTTTCGTCAGCAGTAAAGGAGTTGTTTTCTTTCTTAAGTGAACCCAACCCATTTGTGTGATCTCTCGAGAGGACTTTTTGAAGTCTCGCGACTACGGGGGTGTTTTCTATGCTTTCACACATACGCCTCCAGTCCATTCGTTTAGATCTTCTAATTTCTTTGTTATATTCAGTAAGAGAACTCTTATATAGATCCCATTGCATGATTCTTTTTGCTTTTTTAAACAGCTTTCGGGCTCTTTTCCGTAGCTTTTGCAAATTATTATTCCACCAAGACTCCACCAATCAGACAGCTATTATGAAAAGCCCTTAACATTGTGCTAGAAGTTTGCTCTGCAGCATCTTCTAGTTCCTGAATTGATGTAAAATTGTTGTTAGGAATACCTTCGTGTACTAGATTTGAATAATAAAGATCCTAATTTGTTTTTCTAGGATTACGAAAATAATTGTCTTTAATTTCGTTAGTTTGATATTCAAATAATATTTGTCTGTGATCCGCTAACGATATTTCAACCGAAACATGCCAATTTTTAATATTTTCAGATTAAATATTACTACACAGAGTCAGATCAAGAACTTCTTCTCTGATAGAATTAATGAATGTTGGTTCACAACCCTTATTGCAAATTTCAATGTTGTAATTAATAATATATTCTAAAAGTAACTCACCCCTTTTGTTAACATCGGTGCTGCTCCATACTGTATGATGCGCATTGGCATCACATCCAATGATAAAAGGTTTGTTGTTTCTTCTGCAGTATGCTATAAAATCTGTAACATCCTTTGGAGGGATGTCGTTCTCATCACCAGGAAAGTATGAGGATGCTACGTACATTTGTTTCATCCCTCGCGGAGTTGGAACTTCCATTGAGACAGCCACAATGTCTCGTTTAATAAATTCTGTAATGGGAAGGACATTAGTTTTGCCATTCATTCGATGTTTTGCTTTCGTCTCGATTAGACGCAAATTGTTCATCTCCGTTTGAGTTCGCAAAATAACAATACACGAGTTATCGTACGGGTGTTTTTTTTTGTCGATTAGTTCTTGTGCTGCGCGATAACAATAGCCGGCAGTTTATCGGCAGAAACATCTTCTGCACACTGGTAGGGGCAGGCTACCCCGCCAGTGATCTGATACGCAGCTGATATATCAGCAAGAATAATTCTCCCGCACCGCTGTTACCCCGCTAGCAGCACGGACCACCATACGATCGAGCGAGTATAAGTCAACTACAAGTGGCATCTACAAGGTCGCGTGTAGGATACGGCCACTGTGTCACAACACGAAGCTGGATCGTCATTGTTTGTTCTGCGGAGACGCTCGATTAATCCTACTATCAGCCGTGAGGTCGTGACTTAGACGTTCGGTGAAGTATTCACTTTAGAATATTTATCATTATTATTAATATTATTATTATTATTGTTATTATTATTATTATTATTATTATTATTATTATTATTATTATTATTATTATTATTATTATTATTATTATTATTATTATTATTATTATTATTATTATTATTATTATTATTATTATTATTATTATTATTATTATTATTATTATTATTATTATTATTATTATTATTATTATTATTATTATTATTATTATTATTATTATTATTATTATTATTATTATTATTATTATTATTATTACTATTGTTATTAGTATTAGTATTACTGCCTTTTTTTTATTTTGATCCATTGTAGTTTGAAAAATTGTTTTTAAAATTTAATAGCAACTACTTGACCCCCCCCCCGCCACATTCGAATATTTATCGTTTGTGTGCGGTAGAGCGTAACGCTCCCGCAAAATGGACGACATGCAGGTGCAACTATTCCTGGATGTGGAAACAATTGAGGAAGAGATTGAGATCTCCCCCATCAATTCCCCTCTACCTTCCCCGCTACCTAGCCCCGTACCAAGGGTACCGGCAACACGGGTGAAAGCTTACCCAGATGCTTCGAAAGGTCCGTTCGTAGTTTACTTCAGGCCCATAAAGAAGCCTCTAAATATTATTCAAATCGGCAAGGACCTGGCAAAACAGTTTTCGGACGTTACCGAAGTTACAAAGGTTAGACCGAACAAACTGCGAGTTGTTGTGAGTAGCTTGAAGCAAGCAAACGCAATTGCTAGCTACGAGCTCTTCACGAGAGAGTACCGCGTGTACATCCCTGCCAAGAACGTGGAGATCGACGGTGTGGTTACCGATGGAAGCCTCACGGTCGATGACATTTTGCGTCACGGGGTTGGCTGCTTCAAGAACCCCCTGATTCAAGATGTAAAGATACTGGATGTCAAGCAATTGCATTCAGTATCCATCGAAGAAGGGAAGAAGAAATTCTTCCCTTCGGATTCCTTCCGTGTAACATTCGCCGGATCCGCACTGCCGAACTACATCTCTTTGGACAGGGTTCGTCTGCCTGTACGCCTGTTCGTACCGCGGGTCATGCATTGCCAAAACTGCAAGCAGTTAGGTCATACAGCCACCTACTGCTGCAACAAGGCACGCTGCAGCAAGTGCGTAAGCAATCATGCTGAAACCGCTTGCAGTGAGGATACTGAAAAGTGTCTTTACTGCGAGGGAACTCGGCATGACCTTTCGGCGTGTCCCGCGTACAAACAGCGCGAGGAAAAAATTAAGCGTTCCCTCAAGGAACGATCAAAGCGCTCTTCCGCAGAAATGCTGAAGAGTGCTGAGCCACCCTCGACAGGAAACATCTTTTCCTTTTTGCCAACCGATGAGGGTACATCTGACGATCCCGTCGAAGGGTGTTCTTATGCCATGCCAGAAGGATCTAGGAAGAGGAGAATGATCAACTCTCCTAATCTTTCTCGCAAAGGTCGCAAGATAACCCCTAGCGGAATGACCAATAAGACAACACAAAAAGGAAGCGGTGAGGAAAAACCGAAGCAAGTACCTCCCGGTTTTAATTTTAAATCAAACCAGGAGTACCCACCGCTTCCTGGGGCACCAAAAACCCCTCGTGCACCCATTTCTCGATCAGAAGATAAAAAAGAAACAGGGTTCATAAAATTTTCTGATATTGTGGACTGGATATTTAAAACATTCAACATACCAGATCCCCTACAAAATATTCTTCTTGCCCTTCTTCCTACAGTGAAAACCTTTTTGAAGCAACTAGCAGCAACTTGGCCCCTCATTTCAGCTATCATATCTTTCGATGACTAATACGGCGAAAGAGGTTAGGAATTTTATCACTGTATTACAGTGGAATTGCGGAAGTATCATCCCCAAATTCGATCTATTTCCTCATTTAATAAATACATACAATTGTGACGCATTTGCGCTCTGTGAAACCTTTCTCAATTCAAACGATCAACTCAATTTCCACGATTTTAACATTATTCGTCGAGATCGAGACTCACACGGTGGAGGGGTACTTTTAGGGATTAAAAAGTGCTATTCCTTCTTCCGAATCGACCTCCCCTCGATCTCGCATATTGAAGTCGTTGCCATTCAAACGAATATGAATGGAAAAGACCTATGCCTTGTTTCGTTATACATCCCTCCATCCGCGCGGATTGAACAGAGGCATATCACTGATATAGCAGAGTTGCTTCCCGCGCCTTTTTGGATATTGGGAGATTTTAATTCTCACTGTTCGCTATGGGGGTCGCTGTACGACGACAACCGATCTTCTTTAATCTGTAACTTGATCGACGACTTCAATATGACAGTTTTGAATACTGGGGAAGCGACACGTGTACCTAATCCTCCAGCACGTGAAAGCGTGCTTGACCTATCCCTCTGCTCGACATCACTAGCGCTAGATTGCCAGTGGAAAGTAATCAACGATCCCCACGGTAGTGATCATCTTCCAATCGTTATATCAATTGCTAATGGTTCAACTCCCCCGAACCCAATCAATATTTCCTACGACCTTACACGTAATATTGATTGGAAGCGTTATGAGTCTATTATAGCGCAATCTATCGAGACTCACGAGGAACTTCCTCCGGAGGAAGAATACGCGTTCTTAGCTGGCTTGATAATCGACGCCGCGACTCAAGCTCAGACGAAACCGATACCCGGGGTGACGATTAGACAGCGCCCTCCCAACAAATGGTGGGACAAAGAGTGCTCTGAGCTGTACGCGCGAAGGTCCGCGGCGTATAAGGACTACCGGGAGTACGGCACTGTCAACCTGCTTCGAAAGTACGAGGCACTGGGCAGGCAGATGAAGAGCTTAGTAAAGGCGAAAAAACGCGGGTACTGGCGGCGGTTCGTAAACGCGTTGTCGAGGGAAACAGCGATGAGCACTCTTTGGGATACCGCCAGGCGCATGCGGAACCGTGACGTTTCGAATGAAAGTGAGGAGTATTCAGATCGCTGGATACTCGATTTTGCCAAAATGGTCTGTCCGGACTCTGTACCGGAACAGAAAACCTTTCGCGACGCGTTATTAGTAACTACGGAAGAGCCTCCATTTTCGATGTTGGAATTTTCAATGGCTCTCCTGTCGTGCAACAATAAGGCTCCAGGGTTAGATAGAACAAAATTCAACCTGTTGAAGAATCTACCCGACTGTGCAAAAAGACGCTTGTTGAATTTGTTCAACAAGTTTCTTGAGCTAAATATTGTTCCGCATGACTAGAGGGAGGTAAAAGTCATTGATATTCGGAAACCCGGGAAACCTGCCTCTGATCACAATTCATATAGGCCGATTGCGATGCTCTCTTGCCTCCGGAAATTAATGGAGAAAATGATACTCTTACGGTTAGACAAATGGGTCGAAACAAACGGGTTACTTTCAGATACTCAATTTGGCTTTCGCCGGGGCAAAGGGACGAACGATTGCCTAGCGTTGCTTTCTACTGAAATTCAACTAGCCTTTGCTCGAAAAGAGCAAATGGCTTCTGCGTTCTTGGATATTAAGGGGGCTTTTGACTCTGTCTCTGTAGAAGTTTTAAGCGCGAAACTTCATTCGCAGGGACTTTCACCAAATTTGAATAACTTTTTGCCCAATTTGTTGTCAGAAAAGCATATGTATTTCTCACATGGCGATTCGACAACTTCCCGAATAAGTTACATGGGTCTTCCCCAGGGCTCATGTTTAAGTCCTCTCTTATATAATTTTTACGTCAATGACATCGATGAATGTCTTGCAAATTCATGCACGCTACGGCAACTTGCAGACGATAGCGTTGTATCCATTACTGGTAGCGAGGCTAGCGATCTGCAAGGACCATTGCAAGATACCTTAGACAATTTGTCTGAATGGGCTCTTAAGCTGGGTATCGAATTCTCTCCGGAGAAAACTGAGCTGGTCGTTTTTTCTAGGAAGCATAACCCAGCTCAGCTGCAGCTCCTTCTAACGGGTAAAACGATTTCTCAGGTTTCAGTCGCTAAATATCTCGGGGTCTGGTTCGACTCTGAATGCACCTGGGCTTGTCATATTAGGTATCTGACACAAAAATGCCAACAGAGGATTAATTTTCTTCGTACGATTACCGGAACTTGGTGGGGTGCTCACCCAGGAGACCTTCTAAGGTTATACCAAACAACGATATTGTCAGTTCTTGAGTACGGCTGTTTCTGCTTTCGCTCCGCCGCGAACACACATATTATAAAATTAGAGAGAATACAATATCGTTGTTTGCGTATTGCCTTGGGTTGCATGCAGTCGACCCATACGGTGAGTCTTGAAGTGTTAGCGGGTATTCTTCCGTTGAAACATCGTTTTTGGAATCTCTCTTACCGGTTGCTAATTCGATGCACAGTTATGAACCCATTAGTAATTGAAAATTTCGAGAGGTTGGTCGACCTTCAATCTCAATCCAGATTTATGACTTTATATTTTGACTATATGGCTCAAGATATTAATCCTTCTTCATACGATTCCTCCAATGTCGCACTTTTAGATACTTCTAATAATGCTATATTCTTCGACACCACCATGAAACAAGACATTTCTGGTATCCCGGATCAATTGCGACCCCAAGAGATCCCTAAGATTTTTTCCAATAAGTTTAAACATGTTAGTTATGATAAAGGGTTTTACACTGACGGATCTTATCTAGATGAGTCCACTGGCTTCGGTGTTTTCCACGAAAATTTTACCGCCTCCTACAAACTCGGTGCTCCTGCTTCCGTGTACGTCGCAGAACTTGCTGCTATTCAGTACTCTCTTGGAATCATCGAAACCCTACCCACAGACCACTACTTCATCTTCACAGATAGTCTCAGTGCCATTGAGGCTCTGCGATCAATGAAGCCTGTGAAGCACACCCCGTATTTCCTGGGGAAAATACGGCGGTTTTTAAGTGCTTTAACAGATAAAAATTACCGGGTTACCTTAGCGTGGGTCCCTTCTCATTGCTCGATTCCGGGTAACGAAAAGGCTGACTCTTTAGCTAAGGTGGGTGCTATTGATGGCGATATTTATGGAAGACCAATTGCTTATGATTAATTTTATAGCATTTTGCGTCAGAGAACACTCAACAGTTGGCAATCATCATGGAACTCAGATGAACTGGGACGGTGGCTACATTCCATTTTTCCTAAGGTATCTACGAAAGCATGGTTCAAGGGGTTGGATGTAGGTCGGGACTTCATTCGCGTGATGTCCAGACTTATGTCCAATCACTACACGTTAAACACGCATCTCTTTCGTATAGGGCTTGTAGACAGTAATCACTGCGTTTGTGGCGATGGCTACCACGACATCGAGCATGTTGTTTGGTCGTGTACCGAATACTGTGGTGTTAGGTCTGAGCTTATAGATTCCCTTCGGGCCCAAGGAAAACAACCGAACGTACCCGTTAGAGACATTCTGGGAAGCGGTGATCTCCAGTACATGACACAGCTATACGGGTTTATAAAGAATGCTGGCATTAAAATTTGATTTCTTTTATCCATTTGCTAGAATACAATTTCTGTTACAAACTGAAAGAGAATGATACACCCGGCTGGAGACACTAATACGAAGACTCGGCATCTCTATGTTACGCAGACACCTCAGACCAAAACTGCTCAAATAGAACATCACTGGTTAGCCACGTACAAATGAATACATTCTGTAATATAAAATAGTTAAAAACAAAATTGTAACACCCCTCCTCTCACCTTAAATCCCCACTAGCTCGTAGTCGGCCGCGAGAATAAAGAAAAGGCCTCCCTCTTTTCCCTGCTAATTTAGAATTAAAAAAAAATGTACTTGGCTCAGTTAAACATAAATTGTATCATGCCGTGTCAAATAAACGATTTAAAAACTTAGTTTTGCCATTAACAAGAATGGCTGTCCTTGGTACTACCTGATGTGTGTCATATATAAGCTTACATGATTGAGTAGGTATTCCCAGTTCTTTGTAGTTATTCGCCCATGGCTCTTGGATAAGAGCAATGTCTAGATTTTTTTGAGAAAATTGTTTGCAAAGTATAGCTGTGGCTCCCTTTGCATGGTGAAGGTTTATTTGAACAAATTTAATTCCGCTGTTATTACTATTGCTTCTATTTGAAGTGTTGTTCTGTGTGTTGATTTGATCATTATTACTGTTGTTTCGTCTATTAATTTCATAATTGTTTCTGTAGCTATGAGAGTTGCTATAAGTGTTATTTAGATTACTATTGTTTGTTGTATTTTTGTTTTCAGTGTTCATTTTTGAATGTTTTGTGTTTCGCTTTTTTGGGTTGCTTCGGGCTCCCCCGTGTTGGTTTCGCGATCACCCAAACTTTGAATGTAGTTGTAGATGTATTTATTTTTGTGTAAGTTATTTGTTTTTTGACCTTTGTTAGCATCAGTTCTGGGGAATGGTATTATACGAGTGGTTTTAGGAGATTTGTTTGCAATTCGTTTAGATCCAAAGCCTTTAGATCCTGAAGCTTGCTGAATTGGTTTCTCTGTTTGCCATGCTATGCTACTAGTTCCTTCGTATACTTTTTCGGAATTTGCATCCCTACTTGCATTCGGTCCTTGTAAGCATTATCAAAGGTCCCCTTCTCAGCTTCAGTGCTCTTGGGCTTGTCGTGAGGATTCTTCGGCTGCTCAACTCTCGGCCCCTCGTTCATCCCATCATCCTGCTGCTCTTCATGCTTTCCGGTCAATGGTTTTTCACCGCTACTTGTTGCCGGCTCAGGTGATTTATTTTTTAACTACTTTACACCGCAGTGGAGCTGTTCCGAATTTGTAATCAAGAACGAATTTGTTTTTTTTTGATTGTGTTCAGTGAAACTCCATCCACAGTGAAAATAAGCTCGACATGTAAATTATTAATGGTGTTTCTTTCTAAGACTCGCCATTCATCAGTGTATAGCTCTTCGTTTTGACTCTCAAGAAGTATAAGAATATCATCAGTACTATCTTCAGAGCTCACAGGGAAAAATCCAATAATAATCTCACGGCGGGGTATATTTTTCTCATCCACGGCACTAAGTTAAATTTTTCCCGTAATAATGGTAGAAATTATATTCTTTAGCCAAGCAGCTGTTTCTTTATTCTTACAGACAAGCACAAGATATCCCGCCCTGAGTGAACATTGCCCAAATTTAGGCTTAATTTTTTCTTTGCGTTGTTGTACAACTTTCGCGAGAATAGCTTTACGTGTTGCTAGCAACTGTTGGGTAGAAAGCTCAACCTTGGGATAGCCTTTTGGAATAACTCCCAATTTAATCGTGTTCAGCATTTCACTGTAGAGCGGTTTTGAGCCACTCTGTATCGCTTCATCGTGACAGTCAGATTGCTGTTCTCGATGAACTCCAAACGATGTTGAACCGAACGTTTTCCCTGATTAGGGCGTTTTGCCTTAGGTTTCGGTTCTAGAGGGAAATGTTGAAATTTTTTTAATGTTTTTACCTGTACCTGTCGCAGATTTCCGGTCAAATAAAACACGGTGTAGTTTTGCTGGACGCGGATTATCTCCACTACTTCCTGAGCCACTTAGCTCTGTGCTACGCAATCTTCTTGCATAATCCGTGTTTGGTGTTTGCACAGGAATTGCAGCGAGACGGTATGCTTCTTGTGGATTCATTCCGTCGCTTACCATTCTCTTATATCGATTCCTGGCGGCACCACCTAACTTTGTTTTTCTTTTACCTGCTCCTGAGTCATTTTTTGCCGTTTGCTCGGCAAAATTAGTCTCCGTGACGATCTTCGGTAGATCGTTGGGACAGTGCTTGAAAGGGATCGAAATTTGATTGTGACTGCGATGAATGCACATGCTTTTTTCGTTTGATTTGAACGGCAGAAACGATCGGTTGAACGAAAAAAAGTTTTTCTTTTTCTCTCGTGTGACGATTTTTTTTCTAACGATAGCGACCGCAGTTTCGGAGAAGCCGATTTTAAAACCCTCTCGCTCGATCATTTACAATGTATGTTGAACGGAGCAAACTAGAGTATGATCGGCAGCATGTTGCGTGTTTTATTTTCGTTTCTCTCGTTCTTGAGGTTCTTGACTGGCTGTCTGAACGGTCAAAAAACGGTCGATGAATGCTTTCTCGCTGTATCGGATGGGATTGGGGCACTGCTTACAGATGCACGTTATTTTTTGGTGGAGAAGTTTGTTGTTGTTGTTATTGATGTTTAGCGATTATTGCTTGAGGACAAATGAGGTGGAGATATAGTTTGAATATTTCTTCATGCGAAATGCTGAAGTCCGTCGTAGTTATACGTCGCAAAGCGCCGACAGGCACAAGTAGTGTTTTTACTTCTGCCAACGCGGCTAGCATTATACCATATGTTGCGTTGCGCGCGGCTGTAATTTATATTTTTCCGAAGCTAATTCAGATTCTTGCTTCACATATGTCATTGACCCAACAGATAAGCCGATATATACTCTATTCTTTTTATATCCATCGTTATCAGTAGGCTTGTTTTTCAGTCATTTTTTTTTCTGATTCGTTATGCATAAATAGTGGAAAATGTCAATCCTTATGCCCTGATAAATCACGTTCTACAATTGAGTTGATAGTTTTGTGATGTATTGGTTGATAACCGTCTTACAAACTGTGTTTTCTTAGATGCAAAAAATTAAATAATGGTAGATTGCAAATCAGCAGAAACATTAGAGGCCACCTAAATTGAATTGTTGAAACTAGTTCAATTTTAGTTGTGAGTTGTTAGTTGTTTCTGGTACCCAGGAGCGGATTAAGGCGAAGGCGAAGCAGGCGGACTTCAAAATTGATGTTTGATGCATGAAGAGGATCATCAACAATGTATGGAGAACACTATTAATGTATAACGAATAAGAATTTCCCGCATACAAATTGACTTGAAAAATTAGCCTCCTGATAACTATCGAATTTAAAAGTATCTATCTGTTAGGCCGATGATATAAAGGTCGGATTCGATTATACAGAGACTCGATTATATATTGACTCGATTATATGTATATGATACTATTATATATAATTTCAAACTCGATTATACTGCCGTTCCAAGCATAGTTGTCCCAGCGTGCATAAGGACGGCAGTATACTGCCCATAAAAGCGTAAGAGTCCCATATGGAAATGCTCACAGCTGAGAAAATTGCAAATGAAGTTCTAATCTTGAATTTATAGTAAATAATTATGATTTAACTAAAAGTATGTTTTATTCAACTGTATGTTCATGAGGTGAAGCTTTGGGTGTACCATGAGTTCTAAGAACATTCGCATGAATTCCAGGCCTGGAAATAAATGATAGGACTCGTTTGCCTTTATTTTTTCTCCATAAACAGAAAATAATAGCATATCTGTCTCCACGCATTCTAAGACGGCCAAGGCATTTATAATTATTCCTTGTTGTGTCTGTCATATGAACAGTTTATTTTAATCCAGCATAGAATTGTAATATAGCTAGTTGGTTCTAACGGATTGTAGCATGAACTGGTGCATGTTATTCTCCAAAGAGCAACTACAGCTGATAGACGAAAACTCGTTCGACATAGAGTCGACAGTGAAATACCTCAAGACTCCACAAGAAATATTGACACAGGCCGTAAGGCCACACTCCTAAACGTTTTTTTTTCTCTACTCATCCCAAATGCCAAGAAGAATTTCCGGAGATAGTTGCCAAAAAAACTTTAAAGTGAAGTTTTTTTGGCAACTATCTTCGAAAATACATATAAGTTTCATTCAGTTTTAATGTCTCTAGCTTATTTTCAATTGAACCTGGCAAACATTAACTGTGTTTCAATTTATTTTAGTCAATGATATTTGTATGTGAACACTTTTCTTTTAACTGATAACAAATGTGAAATGTTGTTTTTGAAAGGAAATTTAGTTTATACTTAGGATGGGACTCGTATGCCGTTATTTTCAATATGGGACAGGCAAGGTTTGGTATTTTTCCAGTATTTTTCAGAACAAACTTTCAAATTTCATCAAGGCATACGAAAATATGAACAAAATAAGATACATTGACAGCATAAACTCAAATTTGCCAAAAGGTCATATGGGACTCTTATGCTTTTATGGGCAGTATATATAGTAGCAAAATTTTTTTTTAAATTTCAAATGTGATCTAGACGAACATTTCGTAAGAGAACATCCAGAAAATACGTTACGCTTGATAGAAAGGAAAAAAAATAATTAAAAACAATTAAAAATTTTGATTTTTTTTTAAAGAATTTGAAAATTAAAAGAAATTGAAATACCTTAATAAAATTACCTTAATAAAAATAATTTCAAAAATTTGAGAAATTAAAAACAAACGAGTTGACAAATCAATATATACTGATCTAACTTTTTCTTTCCATTTGACAGAAATTACACCAGGAATAACTACAAGATATATGTATAATTTTTATAGGAACTGAATAAAATTCTTCCTATTTATTCGAAAATAATAAAACATTCATGTAAAACGAATAAAATACATTTTTTCTCTGATTCGATTGTATATAAAATTCGGTTATATATAGTGGAAAAAAATCGGAGACTAAATATAATCGAGTCCGACCTGTACTTAGCGATGCGAAAATCTAAATTAGCTTCGGACAAAGTACACCACCGCACAGTGGGGAATCGCTGGCCATCGACCCAAAATTGAAAGTGTGAATTATATTTCAATAATATTTTTCCTATAGTTGTATACTATTGAAGTGACAGAATCCAAATTTTTAGAGCATTACGACAAAATTTGAATTTTCAATGATTTTTCAAAGTGTACTGAGTCAGCGTTTTTTAGCGTTTTTCTTGAAAAAAATGCAATGTTGCGAAATTTGCTGGAGCCCCGAGAGTAACTTGAATCTTGATGACGTCTAAGTAAAATAAAAGTTGTCTATAAAATAGTGGAGAATAAATCCTCATCATTGGATAATGTATAATCCTCATCATTGGATAATGTATATATGTATATATTGACGGAATAAAAAAAATTACGTATTATTTGCATAAAACAGCGTTTAAAGTTTAGACGGCAGGGTTTGGCACTATTGGCACTAGTTTTAAAAGATAGCTTGGAAAAAATGCCTTAAAACGCATTTAGTTCGATCTTGCGCAGAGTACCTTTCTTTCGAAGAGAAACAACGAGTGTTCGGCACATGTCGGATTTCAAAAATGTAAATTTGAATTGCACACTGCAAACCGTCTACATAATAACAAATGGCTCATATAAGTCTGATAATAACAATGTTTTCAAACAAGTTTCAGTATAATTAATCACACTATTTGCATATTTACAAGTTTACAATATTTACAAGTTAAAAATATTTAAATTTTAAATATAGATCAGTATTTCGATAATTAACGAAGTATCAAAAACTAGTCATTGTTTATGGTTTGGATCACCAGCACTGACTACCGTGCTGGATCGAAACCCGTACAGTATCGAAATCCGTACACCTTGATGTTTTTCTTCAGTTTTAAGCATTATAAAAGTGAAAATTCATATGATAGTTACATGTACATATCCGTTGAGTTGTTGGCCTTCTGTTAAATTAAACTATGCGCCAGTAGGCCATGAAATAAAAATATTAAAAAAGAAAAATCAATCGTGTATCGGTTTCAGTTGTCATTTCGTTGTATCATTAGAGAATTTACTAAGGAAACGTTCTTCAGATAAAAACGATTTTCAAGTGGGATATAAGTGTTTTACTCTGTGAATCTTTTCAAAATTGATGGAAAAGGTAAGTCTTTGTCATTTTCGAGCTGTATATTGTCTAATTAATAGTGTAAGTTGTATTTATTCAACAAAAACTGTGCCGTACGGATTTTGGTTCTTGTTATTTGCTTGAATCGAAATCCGTACAGCGTGTGTATCATGCATATATTGTTGAACTTTCTTCTTGTTTTCAGCATCTAATAGAAGAAAACAAGTATAAATATACGGTAAACAATTTTAAACGAGCTGTGACTGAGGTGCGCAAGGGAAAGTCGTACCGGGAAGCTTCGAGAGGTTCCGGCGTTCCGGTTACTACGAAACGCTACGAAAATTGCACTATTTCAGCTGATATCAAAAATTGAAAAACCGTGTCAAACTTTAGGAGCCAGTTGATCCTCAAAATATACTTATTCGGTAATTGAAAGGTAAATTATAAATAAAAGATGTTCATTTTTGTACTTCTTCATCTATACGGAGTTTGATTTATTGTTGTATGGACTTTGATCCAGTCTATATCGCGTGTGTGCGGATTTCGATTCAAAAGTGTACGGGTTTTGATTCAGACAAAAAACTGTGTACGGATTTCGATTCAAAACATGTTCTATTTAAACATGATTTTTTCGAGTTTCGGAGTGATTTTAATCATTTTGCTGGAAAATAGTAATAAAATATAAGTAGACCTATAACTAAACATGTCAGTTTAAAGCAATATGTGATTTCTTGATTTTATATTGACCGTCGAAGATTATCATGTGCTTAGGTGTACGGATTTCGATCCAGCACGGTACCAAAATCATTTTTTTATGTTTATATCATACCAGTCACATGTAAAAACAATCGTGTAAACATAAACCATGACATAATACATCGCCTGCTAATTTCTACAGAGCAAATAGTGAATAATTATTTTGACGTTAGAAACTACATTTCGAAAAACCTTCTTGAAGATATATTAAAACTGTATTGAAAATGAACACAAAAATGAAGTTGAAGGTAAAAGTGAATGGAAAAACATGCAAATGGAAAAAAATGCGAATGCGATAAAAAGAATCAATAGTCACTTTGAAAAAAAAAAAAAATTTCAACACGAAGCATATTTTTCAATTTTTTATTCTTTTTCTTAATAACTGATTTATATTTTATGTTTTTTATGGCATATGAAAGTCTTTCAAGCATCATGCATTTTATTTTCCAAAAGATTGAAATCGACGTAGAATTTTCCTCATATAATATATATATAAAAAACATGAAATTTCCCATTTTTTGTGAAACGATGTAGAATAGCTTGTGTATCTAAGCAGGGAGCCAGAGTTTGAAGACTACTCGGACTCACTCACTTTTCTCAGAGATGGCTGACCCGATTTTCACAAAATTAGTGTCAAATGGAAGGTATAGCTGCCTCATAACACCCTATTGAATTTTACTGTAATCGAACTGTAACTTCGTCTGTAATGTACCGAAATGTGAAAATCACGAAACTTCATTATCTCAGAAACTACACAACCGATTTGATTAATATCATTGTCAGATGAGCGGGCTAGTTGAGGGTTAACTGATGAATTATGATTGAACACGTGGTTTCTAATTTTGGCTGCCCTATACGTTCCCATTTCATATGATTACCATCGAATCTAAGCAACCGTTATGTATTAAAATGCTTATAAAACAACGAAAGTCTATTATCTCAAAGATTAAATGACTTATTTGAACATAACTTGTGTCATACGAACGAGTCATCTCTCAAACTTACAAATAACAAACTTTATAACAATTTGATATGTGGCTCAACAGTTATGGAAAGAAAAGATATTCAAAGACTATTGAAAACTATACCTGCTTTGATCGATATATGAGGCCTTACCATAATTTAAATGTTGTATCGTACTATTCGAGTTGGCAAATGGCTGGACACGTGTAACTTGAGGCCCTAATGTGGCCATTCACCTCTGTCCAGCAACTCCTATCCCAACCTCCACGTGGTGCCGACCGGAATACGAGTAACCTTAGCGGAGATCGGGTAACCAACCCCGGTGGAAACTATGGTCGTATGCTGACTGGGAAGGGGGTCGTACGCGGCTGTATCCCCATAGGGGCGGCGTACAACAGCGTCTGACCCGGAGCGGGCGGCTGAATTATGGAATGCTGTATCCCGCCAGCTACACCTAAGATGGCAGCCCCATCAGCAGGATGCAGGTATCGTGACCCTGGTAAGGTAGCATACCGAAATCTTTCATCAACCACGAACAACGAAATACGGAACGGATCAATCGGCAAATACCTAGGCTACGAACACGGAAAAAGATTAAGGTAAACGATTGGAAATTGGGTACTTTGAACTAAGGGTGTGCGAAACTGGCTTTTCTGGTGTCGAAATGAAACGAAACGAAATTAACCCTTAATTTCGGTTTCGCCAAATTAGTCGAAACGAAATCAAGGTGGATTTCGAGTTCTCGAGACGAAACGAAATTGGTCTCTGAATTTCGCGAAATTTCGAAAATTAATATACATGTTTCTGGAACATAGCATTACAATGATTTGAAACGTTGGAGCGTACGCTAACGAAGTACCCTCCAGCAGCTGATCGCAAGGTGCTTACCTGGTCGACGAAGAGTAACGTAGGTATTCAGATATCGATAAACCGATAATGACGAGAAAATCGAAAATGTTAAAAACTAAAATCTTGATGCATATATTCATTTATACAGATTATCTTGCAGGTAATAGTAGCGCGATAGATACAAATGATCTAAAGGTCACACTCGAAATGTCTTTGTAAATAATAATTTATAACTTCTGAACTGATTCTTTTGGTTTGAATGCAAATATGTTTAAAATAGTAATCCTTCTTTCATAGCCCTTTCATCATTCAAAATCCAAGTTTTGTCCTAGAGCTCGAACTGGAAAACATGAGAGATGGTAGGTAGGTTTTCAACCATTCCTGTGAGTTTTCGTGTCCCTAGCAAAGATAACTTCTCCAAAGAGTTTTTCCCTATGCAAACGTAAAAGCTGTAAAACCTTTTGAGAGCAACCATTTTGAGCTTTAGGGCAACTTTTTTTCGCTTTTGTCGACCAGTGTTATTAAATTTTTTTTACACCGTTTAGTCAGACTAGACTAAGTGACATCTTTATCAATTCGAGGAAAACAAAATTTAAGTTAACTATTCTGTAAACTGTGAAGTTTTCAATATTTTTGCACATTTTTTAATATAACTTAAAATTATTTTTTAACTGAGCAGTTCCACAAAAAATGTCCCAGTTTCAATATTTTTTGTCATTTTAGATTTGGCTTAAACTTTGCATAAACGTTTCTATAGGCTGAGAAGCTATTTAAAATGCTATATTGGAAGGATTATTGTGATTATAAAAATTTTCAGAGCCAAAAGTTTTTTGATCAATGTGACGTCTCTGGAAAAGTTTTGGATAGTAATTTTAGCTTATTTTTCAAAAATCTTTTTTTTTGTATAATTATAAAAAAAAACATTACCGAAGCGATGTAGAAATTGAAAAAAAAAGTTATATTTTTCAAAAAAAAGCCAAAGACACTATGCCAATCAAACAAACTGTTTCGATTATAAAAACATTTTAACTACCCACAGAGTGCCCAATTGGAGATTAAAATTATTTTTTTAGCTAAATAGGTTTGTTTGACTGGCATAACTAGTGTCTCTGGTAAGGTTGTAGAAAATAATTTTGTCCTAAAAAAATATGCCCTGTGAGTTTCTGCGACACCAAAAATAATAAAATGCATTTGGGACCATTCTCAAACTACGTGGTCATATTTTGATCCCTTTTATACTCCCCCGTGGTCTTTCGTGGTCTTTTGTTTTGTGATCTTATTCTGCAAATATATGTACAATAAAGTATGAAAAATTTATAAAAAAATGAAGGTTTAAGAAAACTGATTATTAGTTATTGCGCAAATTGTAAATAGAATTTTCAGTAATATCATTTCCTCAAAACCAAAATAACAAATAGACAATGGTTGTTTAATTTTTAATAATATTTCATTGTTTTTAACAAATATAATAATTTCCTCACCTGAAAGTAATTTAAAATACGCTATTCTGTTGAGTATATTCAAAATGATTTTCAATTTGTTTTTTTTTTCCTCATCTATAGTTTATTTGACACGGCACAAATACAATTCAATGTTTAACGGCGCCAATTATATCTGGTAGCTTACTTTCTAAAGTATCTTAATAACTAAAAGCAAATTTTTTATCCTCGCTGCCGACTACGAGCTGAAACTAAATCTAACTTAAGCTAGAATGTTTTGCATGAAAAGCACTGATTTGTTGTTTGATGGTTTTCCATCGCCATAGGTAAGCAGCATATTGAATATGTTCCGCTGCTGGGCCAAGATATTACGGACTGGCATATTGGGTTCTTCCTCGGGACCTGAGAGTATCGTGCGGGTCCAGTTGCTGTTTCCGGATCCGGGGTCTTAACGTGTTCTTGTCGTTTGGTTGGATGTAGGCGGAAGGGAATAGGATTAAACTGGGGCGTGGATGGATTTCAGGAAAACGTATATAAGGGACATGTAGGATAGGTCACGGCTTGCCAAGACATCACGAACAGGAACAGCCGACTGCCTACCTTCGGCCTGCAGGGAAGCTATTAATCTAGACCTGGCGTCACGGTATACAGGGCATGACCAAACAACGTGCTCTATGTCGTGATAACCTTCACCACAGGCACAGATACCACTCTCCCCGAGCCCAACACGACGGAGATGCGCGTCAAATCTATAGTGATTGGACATAAGCCGGGACATCACGCAAATGAAATCCCGACCTACATCCAACCCCATTGAACCACGGGTTCGTCGATACCTTGGGGATTATGGAATGTAACCACCTTCCCAGTCCCCCCTTGGTCCAAGAATTTTGCCAACTGATGATCGTATTCTGACGTACAAATGCGAAAAATTCATTAAAGGCAATTGGTCTTTCATAAATATCACCGTTTGTTGCGCCCACCTTAGCCAAAAAGTCCGCTTTCTCATTGCCCGGTATCGAGCAGTGAGAAGGGACCCACGCTAAGGTAATCTGAGTAGATTTTTCGGATAAAGCACTCAGATGTTCCCGTATTTTCCCCAGGAAATACGGAGAGTGCTTAACATCTTTCATCGATCGGAGAGCCTCAATGGAACTGAGACTGTCCGTAAAGATGAAATAATGGTCCGTGGGCATTTTTTCGATAATCCCTAGGGTGTACTGAATTGCAGCTAATTCTGCGACGTAAACAGAAGCAGGATTATCGAGCTTATGGGAGACGGTTAAATTGTTATTGAAGATACCGAGACAGTGGACCCATCAAGAAGTGATCCGTCAGTGTAGTACATATTGTCGCAGTTGATGTTTCGATATTTATTGGAAAAAATTTTGGGGATCTGCTGCACGCGTAAATGATCCGGGATTCCACGAGTTTCTTCTATCATGGATGTATCGAAAAACACAGTAGAATCAGAAGTATTTGATAAGTCGACACGATTTGGAATATTCGAAGAAGGGTTAATATTTTGGGACATGTGATTGAAATACAATGTCATAAAACGGGTTTGAGAATTAAGTTCGATTAACCTTTCAAAATTTTCAATCACGGGACGGTTCAAGACCTCACATTTGATAAGAATACGAGAAGACAGGCTCCAGAAGCGGTTTTTCAATGGTAGTACTCCAGCTAAGACCTCCAAACTCATCGTATGGGTCGACTGCATGCAACCTAAGGCGATACGCAAACAACGATATTGTATTCGCTCCAGTTTGATCAAATGTGTGTTTGCTGCGGAGTGGAAGCAGAAACACCCGTACTCAATAACAGACAATATCGTTGTTTGGTAAAGCCTTATAAGGTCTCCTGGGTGGGCTCCCCACCATTGTCCGGTTATTGTACGAAGAAAATTCACTCTTTGTTGACATTTTTTCATCAGATACCTCACGTGACAACCCCAGGTGCCTTTAGAGTCGAACCAGACACCAAGATATTTGTGTACCAAAACCTGAGAAATCGTTTTACCCATTAATTGTGTTTGAAGCTGAGCAGGTTCATGCTTCCTAGAAAAAACTACTAACTCAGTCTTCTCCGGAGAGAATTCGATACCTAGCTGTAAAGCCCAAGCAGACAAATTGTCCAAGGTATCTTGCAATGGTCCTTGCAAATCGGCAGCTTTGGCTCCTGTAACAGAGATTACACTGTCGTCTGCAAGTTGTCTTATCGTGCATGAGTTTGCCAGACATTCGTCGATGTCATTTACATAAAAGTTGTAAAGAAGGGGGCTTAAACATGAGCCCTGGGGAAGACCCATGTAGCTAATGCGAAAAGTTGCCAAATCGCCGTGCGTAAAATGCATGTGCTTTTCGGACAACAAATTGTGCAAAAAATTGTTCAAAATTGGAGAAAATCCTTGTCGGTGAAGTTTACCCGAAAGAATGTCAATAGAAACGGAATCAAAAGCCCCCTTAATGTCCAAGAACGCAGACGCCATTTGTTCTTTGCGAGCATACGCCAGCTGAATATCTGTTGAAAGCAACGCAAGACAATCATTCGTCCCTTTGGCACGGCGGAAGCCAAATTGAGTATCTGATAGTAGACCATTTGATTCGACCCAATGGTCTAAACGACGGAGTATCATTTTTTCCATCAATTTCCGGATACAGGATAGCATTGCAATCGGCCTATAAGAGTTGTGATCAGAAGCTGGTTTCCCTGGTTTTTGGATGGCGATCACCTTCACTTGCCTCCAATCCTGCGGTACAATATTTTGCTCCGGGAACTTATTAAACAAGTTCAACAAGCGCCTCTTGGCATTGCCGGGTAGATTCTTCAACAAGTTGAATTTGATTCTATCTAACCCAGGCGCGTTATTGTTACAGGACAGGAGGGCAACTGAAAATTCTGCCATCGTAAAAGGTGATTCAATCGCGTCGTGGCCCGGAGACGCATCGCGAACAATGTTTTGCTCAGGAACAGAGTCCGGACATACTTTCCTGGCAAAATCAAATATCCACCGACTTGAAGACTCCTCGCTTTCGTTGACCGTTACGCGATTCCGCATTCTTCGGGCTGTGTTCCAAAGAGTGCTCATTGATGTCTCCCTCGACGTCTCGTTTACGAACCGACGCCAATATCCGCGTTTCTTTGCCTTAGTCAAGCTTTTAAACTTGGTATCAAGCTCCGAATAACGTTTAAAGTCGTCGGCATCGTCTGTATCCCGGAAGGTCAGATACGCGTCGGATCTTTGCGTGTAGACATCGGAGCACTCTTGGTCCCACCACGGAGTGGGAGGCCGTTCTTTGATCGTTACTTCTTCGTTTGGGCTTGCAACGCGGCGTCGAGAATCAAGCCCGCGAGGAGGTTGTATTCTTCAAGTGGTGGATGATGTTGAATCGACTCGACCGCTTTTGAAATCATTTCCTCGTATAACTTCCAATCGACATTCCGTGTGAGGTCATACGGAATGTCAATTGGTCGCATGCGAGTTGACCCGTTATGATTTGAAATAAGAATAGGCAAATGGTCGCTACCGTGAGGATCAAGGATTACCTTCCATGTGCAATCCAACCGTAGCGACGTCGAACATAAGGATAGATCCAAAGCGCTTGGGCGCGCTGGAGGTTTCGGGATACGTGTCATTTCACCGTTGCTTAAAATAGTCATGTCGAAGTCATCGCAAAGGTTATAGATTAAAGAGGAGCGGTTATCATTGTATGGGGAACCCCAAGCCACGCCATGAGAGTTGAAGTCTCCCAAAATCAAACGTGGCGAGGGAAGAAGTTCTATTAAATCAAAGAGCAGCCGTTGCCCAACCTGTGCTCTGGGAGGAATATATATTGAGGCAATACAAAGCTCTTTACCTTGTATTGTCATTTGACATGCGACAACTTCGATGCCTGGAATCGAGGGGAGGTTAATACGATAGAAAGAATAGCACTTTTTAATCCCTAAAAGTACTCCTCCATATGGGGTGTCTCGATCAAGGCGAATAATATTAAAATCATGGAAGTTGAGATCAATATTTGAAAAACTTTAAACGAATCAATTTTTGGTAAAATACTTCTACAATTCCACTGTAAGACAGAGATAGATTCCTTCATATACGCAGTTGAATTAGGCATCGAAGGATACAATCGCTGCAAGGAGGGGCCATTGGGCAGTCAACTGCTTCAAAAATGATCTAACTGTTGGGAGGAATGCTGTAAGAAAAATTTTAATTGGATCGGGTACATTGAAATTTTCAAAAATCCAGTCCACAATGTCAGAAAATTTCACTAATCCAGAGTTTGTTTCATCAACTGGATGTGCAAAAGGAACAACTGGGGTTTTAGATGTTCCTGGCAGTGCTGGGAACTCCTTCTGGGAGTTTAAATTTGCAAGCCCAGGAGGAGTTTGCTTCGGTTTTTCCGCAGCACTGTTTGGTTTGTTCGTACTTTTCATTACACTTTGGGAAATCTTAGGACCTTTACGGGGAAGTTTAGGAGAAGAAACATTTTTCCTCTTCCTAGACTCCCCAGGATTGGCATAAGATGTTCCCGCTGATGAATCGTCAGAATCGGTTTCATCAGAGGGCAACAGATCAAAGGGGTTCGATGTTATGGTAGAAGTGGTCACGGTCTTCTTCAGCATCTCAGCGTAAGAACGCTTTGAACGCTCCTTAAGTGGCCGCTTGATTTTATCTCTGCGCTGCATGTACACCGGGCATGTGGAGAGCTCATGCTGGTTTTCCCCACAGTGAATACATTTTTCAGCATTAACACTGCAAGAATCTTCCGCATGAGTCTCCCCACACTTGCTACATCGTGCCTTATTGCAGCAGTAGGCGGCTGTGTGGCCTAACTGCTTGCAATTGGTGCAATTCATAACACGGGGTACATACAATCGCACAGGCAGACGAACCCTGTGGATCGAGACGTGGCTAGGGAGTGCAGATCCGGCAAACGTAACGCGAAACGAGTCTGACGGAGTGTAAACTTTTTTACCGCCGACGAGAGACATGGACCGCAATTGCTTACAATCCAAAATCTTCGCCTGTGTTTCGGTATTTTTGAAGCAACCGGTTGCGCTTTTTAGGATACACTCGACAGACAGACTCGAATCGGTTATGACACCGTCGATCTCCACGTCTCGTGCGGGTATGTAGACGCGATACTCGCGTGTGAAGAGCTCAGAGCAAGCGATAGCATTGGCCTGTGCCAGATCACTGACCACGACACGGAGCTTGTTAGGTCGGACCTTGGAAATTTCGGTCACGGCCTTGTACCCCTTCGTCAGGTCTTTAGCAATTTGCAGTATGTTTGAACGCTTTGAATTCACTCCTGCCTTTGGACGAAAATAAACAGTATAGCTGCCCTGTTGAGATCCGTCCGGGTAAAGCCTGGGGCGAGGGGGGACTGGAGAATGAACAGGGGAGGGGGTAACAGAAGGGTCAGGGTCAGGGGGGTTCGGGGATGGTGGCACGGGAGGCGAGGGATCTATATTCATTGCGCTAAATGTAGCGCACTAGCGCACTAGCGCCGACAAGAACACGTACCTCTTTACTTCTTCCTTCCAGCAGTGGTTGTCCGATCGTTCGAAGCTGCACCCAAAGCAGCCAGCAGCACCAGTACAGCAGCACCAATACAGCCACCAGCAGTGAGCCGGGTGTGAGATCACTCAGCACAGCGACACGGACTCGACTGTCAACTGATGGGCTTGGATTAAAAAGATATATTCACGGTGCACAGATCAAAACTGCAGCTGGTATTTTGCACCAATACAGCCAAAGTTGTGAGCCGGGTACCGAACGTATCGACACAACTCACAATCTAGTTGGCCTTTAGCGCGAATAATACACTCTTTTGTTTGGCTATTCGTACACACGGACCGGATTGTAATAGAACGACCACTTTGCACGTCCGTTTCTGTCGAGTGTTCGACGCGGAATGATTTTCAATTTGTTGTTGAGTATCAAAATGAATAAAATTTGTTTAAGCAGTTTGATCATCTACGATAAATTTTTCGCTTATAGCTATGGTAAATTGTATAATCATCTAGAAAAATATTTAGTTGATAATAAGTGAAATCTTACTTTTAGTGATTTTCAGGTATCGGATTTGTAATTTAGTTTTTTTTAATAAATTACAAAGTTTTTGAATGTCGAACAAAATATGAACATTTTTCTTTCTTCCTTCAGTTCACGAACATCCAGGTCTTATAGATTGTTTTTAAGACCAAGACGTTTTTTATTTTAATCAATAATAGTATATTTAACACGGCACGATACATTATATGTTAAGACCAAGACGTTGATTTCTTTTACCGGTCGTTGAGTATTGAAATATACTTCCAGGAAAAATGTCATAGATCCCGACGCATTGCAAAATAGAACTATAATTCTAAAGAAGTAAATGCCATATAAGGCAAAGCCTATTTAAAACCAAAAAAAAAATATGTTCTTCTTTCGGATAAATTTGAAATATGTTTCAAAAATTTGATTACAGTTAATTAATTATCAAGTAGTGTCAAATAAATTTAATAATTAAAAAATTGCGAAAGCTTCGTCTTGACTTAGTGGCAATACAGTGCTTTTTCGCTTATATCAACAGTTGTTTTTATCACTACTCGCCAAATTCACGCTCGATTTTCTCACGGTTTTTTTTTCGTTTTTATCTTGCTTTAAAAAAAAACTTTATATCAAGAATAATGCACTTCCAGTTGTAGAAAATGTATTCGAAACATCATTTTCACTTGTGCCTTGTGTCCTTGCATGTGTATAGTTTTATGAACTCAATTTATTTGTTTATTTTCTGAGGCAACCAAGTGTCATATCTGTTACAAATAATTTATGTCATAATTTTGAGAAAAATGAACCGTGAAAGACGTATTTCATTGACTTTGAAGCAAAAATTACGTATTATTCAGGCAGTTGAAAATAACAGGAGGGTTGTTACGAAGCCACGACCGCAAGGTTGAAGTAGAATGCTTTTACAAGAAAGATAACCCGGCTGCTTGCGTGTCAGTCATTTTTTCTAGTAAATAAACGTTGACTAATCAGATCAATCGAATTTTGCGCTTCAACAAGGATTGACCATTTTCAATAATATAGTAAGTTGCTTGTCATGATTGGGGCTTGTTTTTATATTTTAATTATGCGAAAAATTGATTTTTATGCAGCTAATGAAAGTTTCGGCTGTCATGTTCATGACTGAACGAAAAGTTAATTCAGTACGTTCTGAGACACGGAGATGAAGTAAAATTTATAACTTTTACAAATTTAAAAATGTTAATTTACTCATTAGAAAATATTAACTCTTCAATCAAGTTTTTATTTCATCCTGAAAAGGACAATTTGTTGTTCATTTTATCATCGGATAAGATGCCGATCGCATCTTTGCGTTATCACTGACAGTGCGAATAAAGTATTTCTTGTGATAAAATAAACAGTGAAAAGCTGATTTAACACTCAAAACTAGACGGACTTTTCATTAAATGCATTTACTAGTGCCCACTATCGCACAGAGACTGCATGAGACTGCGATGCTGAGATCCGCTGCAACTAGTGCGCTATCCGTAGCCATGCCACAGTTGTGGCCGCTATACGACGCTGCCATTGGTATCCAATGTCCCTTCATCAACTGGCCCAGCTGCTATCGTTGCTGGAATCCGCTGCAACTAGTGCGCTATCCATTGCTACGCCACAGCTGTGGCCGCTTTCCGCCATCGCTTGTTTTCACTGTACTGCTGCTGCCAAGGGAGGACGACTGCTGTTGTCGCTGTCTAGAACTATTATGAGCGGCTTCGGCTGAAACAGGCTCTTATATAGGCCAAACAGCATGTTTTAAATTGCAAGGTATATGATTCTGTCGACCGTGCTTGGGAAGCAATCATATAACGACCAATCAGAGGTCGAATTTTTCGTTTTGACAAGGCTTGACTATTTTCAATAGTACAATAATGTGAATTATAAAATTACAATCTTCATTTGGGAAGAATCTTAGAAGATTTTCCAATCTATTGCTGCAAGAACGAAGGAAATTCATCGAATACTAACCGATTTATTAGCATTTGAAATTGGACATATTTTTCACTTTTTGCGGTTTCAGATTTTCATTTCACATCCCTATGTAGCCGAACTTCCTGAGAGAAGTATTCTACTTCAAAAAAGATCTGTTAACAACTCAGTTTGGTCTTCATAGAGCGTGGATTTAAAAATTATAAAATCTAGCGGTTCCACAATTTCACATAAACAAGCATTATACTCTGCTAGCTATGCTTAAGAATGGGCAGTACAAATCATATTGATATTGCATGTATAATAGCCGTAAGAAAGTCCGCGAAAATACAATGGAGAAAAATATCAGAAGCTAACCTTTTCTTGTTTATTCATTTGTATCTTGAACTTATATTCCATTCAACTATGAAAGTGCATCATTTTACTCAAAATATCATAAATTTCAATGGAATCCAACACAAAAAATTAAATTTTTATCATTTCGCTAAATTCAAATTTTTTTTGACCGTGATAAAATCGAAAAAGCACTGTAATAAATTAAAAGTCAGAAAAAAGACTACGTAATCTATTCGTTAACCCCCACACCCCCCGCGTGATTTTTCGTGGTCTTTTGACTACCCCCCCCCCCTTCACGTCACCCTATATATGTCTACGTGGTTTGTGGACGGCTCCTTTGAAACAAACCAAAAATTATTTTTCTTTCATCCAATCAACAGTTAGAATGGAATGTTGTAATGCAACAAACAAATAGTTTTTTTTTACTCAATAAAGTTATTCGTAATCATCCTCGTTCTCTTATTTCTCGTTCTTTCTAACCTTTCTTTTCTTCTACCTTGCAAATTCGTCAAGTGCAAAGTCAGAATCACTTTGATGCTATAATCTGAACTTGTTTTTGACATTGTAAAATTTTGTGTCCCCTAAAAACAAGAGTAACATTTCTCAGTTATGTGTTCAACGAGAGCGAACCATGTACTTTTTATCCATTCATTGATAAACTATACTTTTTTGGTAACACGTTTAAAATATTTTTGATAAGGTAGCTTGTAATTTTGAAACCTATGCTGACTTTGAAGTCGAGAAATCCGACTTCAGAAATCCGAAAAAACGCTTGAAAATTTTCACAAGTCGAGTAGCATAGAACATTTGGCTTGTAAGATAGAGCTTCAGAGCTTTAGTTTTGACAGAAATTGCTATCCTAAAACGAAAGACAAAAAGTGATAGTTGTACACTGTCTTTAACCTTGTGCGCTGCAATAATAACCACATTTTGATGCACGTAAAAGATGCGTAAAATTTATTCCTACAAACAAAATACTAGATACCTTGTAGCGCATTTGGACGGCTTCATATTCCTTGAATATGACTTTAGTGATGACATGAATGTTATGCTCTGCGTGAATAAAAAATAGTTCCCGCATGATGTTACGGTTTTGTCTTTAAAAACAAAAATTACCGGCTGAGAGTTTATTCTTCTATGTCTGACTTTTATTAGTAAACCAGATAGGGTATCGAACGTCTTCGTCAGTGGTTTTCTTCGGCCCCCTTTTGCATAAGATTGCTGCAGAAAAACTGTCGAAGAAAACCACTGACGAAGACGTTCGATACCCTATATGTTGAGATATATTCAATTTTATTTATAGTCGCAATGAGCACAAACCAAAATAATGTAATAATGTGCATCGGAAATATGGTCCGAAATTTCGCGAAATTTCATAATCGTCGAAATTGGAAGTTTAATTTCACGAAATTTCAGGCGGAATTTAGCGAAATTCAACGAAATTTTTCGGCAATTTCGCGAAACCGAAATTTCGCGAAATTTCGGAAAATTTCGAGTTTTGCGAAACTATACGAAATCATTCGAAATCTCGCACAGCCTTACTTGGAACGTCCGATCTCTCAATGAACTGGCGCGGGCCGGCTTGCTTGCTCGAGAACTACAGCGGCAGGGAGTCGAAATCGCAGCGATTCAGGGAGTTCGGTGGCCAAATTCCGGAGAAAGGGAATTCCGTGCAGTAGACCCTATTGTACGCACTTCTTTCAAGTACCACATCTACTACAGTGGCGGCAAAGCAGCGGAACGGGGCGTCGGTTTCGTAGTGCTGAGAAATCAGAAAGTCATCCGGTGGAGGCCCGTAGATGACCGTATATGGGTGTTGTGGATAAAGGGCAAATTCTTCAACTACAGTTTAATCAACACCTACGCACCAACAAACGACAAATCCGATGAAGTCAAAGATGAGTTCTATGACAAGCTTGAGCGAATCTATGACGAGTGCCCAAAACACGACGTAAAAGTCGTCATCGGAGACGCAAACGCACAGGTTGGGAGGGAGGAATTCTTCCGTCCGGTCATTGGAAGGTATAGGCTCTACTCGTCAACCAGTGAAAACGGCCTGAGGCTGATAAACTTTGCCGCGGCCAGAGGAATGGCCATATGTAGCTCCTATTTTCCACGTTTGAATATTCGGAAACACACCTGGAGGCATCCAAATGAAGAAGCCTACTCACAGATCGATCACGTACTGATTGACGGTCGGCACTTTTCGGATGTTACTGATGTTAGGTCTTTTCGGGGACCAAACATTGACTCTGACCATTATCTCGTCGTTTGTAAGATCCGCGCACGGTTGTCGAACGTGCTGAAATCTAGCACAGAGAGGATGACGCGTTTCAACATTCAGCGGTTGAAAGCTGATGGCGTGGCAGCAGAATACGCCAGAGAGCTGGATCAACGGATCGCAGAACAGCAGGAGGAAGGAGTGGAAGACATAAATGGGCTGTGGAGCAGTATTCACGGCGCCATCGAAACGACTGCGAGAGAGTTGGTAGGTACGACGCGTGGAAAACAGCCTAACGGCTGGTTCGATGCTAAGTGCCAGCGACCGACAGATGAGAAGAACCGTGCCAGGAGCCGCATGCTCACTGCGGCTACGCGTCAGAACAGAGAGAGGTACAGGGTGGCAAGAGCTGCCGAAAGTAGAACCCACCGTCGGAAGAAGCGCGAGTACGAGGAGCAGGTGCTCGCCAGCGCAGAGGACAGCTATGCTGAAAACGACGTGCGGAGATTCTATAGAACTGCCAATAGAGTCATAAGCAGGAATTTCCCTGTGCCGGTGACGGCAACCTGCTTACTGATAAACCGACGGTTGCAGCCAGGTGGAAGGAGAATTTTCAGGCGCTATTGAACGGTGAGGAGCCGGATGAGCAGAGCAGGAACAGGATGACGATTATGAGTGATGAACAAGCTGTGGAGCCACCGACACAGGAGGAGGTGGAAAAGGCGATTAGTGAGCTGAAAAACGGCAAGGCCGCTGGGAAGGACGGTATCCTGGCCGAACTTCTAAAAGCGGGAAGCGAGCGGCTGTACTATGCGATCCACCAGATAATACTAAGAATCTGGGCGGACGAACAAATGCCGAACGACTAGTTGGAAGGCCTCATATGTCCTATCTATAAGAAGGGCCATTGATTGGATTGTGGCAACTATCGAGGGATAACGTTGCTCAAATCCGCTTATAAAGTGCTCTCCCGTATCCTGTTCTTCAGATTGAGACCGCTAACGGAATCCTTTGTTGGCGAATACCAGGCTGGTTTTCGACAAGGGCGTTCCACGACGGATCAAATTTTCACCCTGCGACAGATCCTCGATAAGTTCCGGGAGTACAACTTATCGACTCACAATCTGTTTGTGGACTTCAGGGCGGCATACGACTCAGTGAAAAGAAACGAGCTGTGGCAGATCATGCTGGAACACGGTTTCCCTACGAAACTAATAAAGCTGAGTCGTATGACACTGGTGGGATCAAAATCGTGCGTGCGGATAGCTGGCGAGACATCAGCCGCGTTCGTAACGTTGGATGGACTGAAGCAGGTGGATGCGCTCTCCAACCTACTGTTTAACATCGCTCTTGAGGGTGCAGTACGAAGAGCAAACGTCAAAAGAAACGGTACGATCATCACGAAATCTCACATGCTTCTTGGTTTTGCGGACGACATCGATATCATCGGTATCAACCGTAAGGCCGTGGAGGAGGCCTTCGTACCTTTTAAGAGAGAAGCAGAGAGATTGGGACTTGTCATTAACTCTGCCAAAACGAAGTACATGGTAGCTGGCAGAGAGCGTGGGAGTCCCCGTGGTGTTGGTGCTGGGTGGAGATAGATGGGGAACGATTTGCAGTGGTTGACGAATTCGTTCATCTTGGTACGCTTGTGACATGTCACAACGATATGAGCCGTGAAGTGAAACGACGAGTTGCAGCTGCGAACAGTGCTTTCTACGGATTGCGTAACCAGCTAAGGTCCCGTAGTTTGCAAACTCGCACAAGACTATCGCTGTATAGGACGCTGATACTCCCGGTGGCCCTTTACGGACATGAAGGATGGACGCTGAAGGACGGACGCTGAAGGAAGCTGATCGACGAGTGCTCGGAGTTATTGAGCGTAAAGTTCTGCGATCGATACTTGGCGGTAAATTGGAAGGTGGAGTGTCGCAGACGCATGAATCACGAGTTGTACTAGGTATACAAACATGCTGATATAGTGAAGGTAATACAGCGGTGCAGGCTTCAGTGGGCTGGACACGTAGCCAGGATGCCTGACAAGAGAGCCGCCAAAACTATCTTCAGTAGAGAACCAGGAAGAGGCCGTCGACTTCGTGGTAGGCCTCGCACGCGGTGGATGTGCGCGGTGGAAGAAGATGCACGATCTGCTGGTGTACGGGGAGACTGGAGAACGGCTGCCCAAGACAGAAGAAGCTGGACATCTCTAATTCGTTCGGCCCTAGACCGGTGAACGGTCCGTTAGCCAGAAAAGTAAAAGTATCGTACTATTTGAACGTTCCAAATTCATTGATTCCTTGCGATGTGTTTAAAAGCTGCAAATGTACGACAAATCGGCCATAGGATATGATCAAAGTTAAATAACAAATCGTTTAAAATGATTGGTTTTTTCGAAATGACAACATCCTCGACTTTTGGCTTCTGTACATCGCCTTAATTCTGAATATATTCATATTTGGTGGTATTCGGTCAGCAGATTTTCTGGCATCAATATGACGCCGGAAATATCCATATTGGAAGGTATTTGGTTATTTTGGTTGCATGCCAGAAACTAAAAGTGGTCGTCTTTAAATTCAAAACGGTGTCCAGGGTCAATGTTTGGTTTCTATGCATCATCTCGATTACGGGATTATCCATATTGAGTATTATTCGGTCATTTTCGACTGTTTCCTAGAAGTTGCCATTTAGCCATTGAAAATGGTAACTGAGGTCAATTGTTAGTTCATTGCATCGTTCTGGTTCCAGAGATACTCATATTGGAGGGTATTTGGTTATTTTATGCTGTTTTTTACAAACCGGAAGTCGCCATCTTGGATTTCAAGTGGTATTTAAGATGATTTCTGGCCTATGAGCGTTATTACGGTTGAAGAAATACCCATATTGGGTGTAATTCGATCATTTTCGGCTGTTTCCCAGGAGCCAGAAGTCGCCAACCTAGAATCCAAAATGAGGTCTGTAGTCGATTTCAGCTACTGTGTACCATTCTTAATCCGGAGATACTCATGTTAGACGGGAATAGGCCATCTTTGGCTGTTTTCCAGAAACCAGAAGTTGCCATCCTACAATTCATAATGGTGTCTGAGGTCAATTTTTTGCTTCTTGTGACATTCTGGCTCCGGAGATATATTGGGTAGTTTCTGGTCACTTTGAGCTGTTTTTCAGAAACCAAAGGCCGTTCAAAATAGCCTGTGAAGTCAAATTCTGTCATCTGGGCGTAATTCTGGTTCCGAAAACATTCATATTCAATGGTATTTGGTCATTTCCGGCTATTTGCCAGGCACCGGAGGTCACCATCTTGAAATTCAAGATTGTGTCTGTGATTGATTTTTTGCTTCTGTCCATCTTTCTGGTTCCGGAGTTACTCATATTTAATGAAAATCGTCCATTTCAGGCCGTTTGCCAGAAACCGGAAGTTGCCATCTTACAATTGTTGTCTGAAGTCGATTTTTGGCTCCAGTCCATCATTACGGTTCCGGAAATACCCATATTGAGTGACCTTGGTCGTTTGCCGCTGTTTTTTCGAAACCCGAAGTCGCCATTTTGGATTTCATAATGGCATTTGAAGACAATTTCCATCGATTTTAGCTGCTGTGTATCATTCTAGATCCGGATATTATTATATTGGGTGGAAATCGGCCATTTTTGGCTGTTTTCCAGAGACCGGAAGTTGCCATCTCACAATCCAAAATGTTGCCTGAGGTCGATTGTGGAAATTTGTTTCTACTAAAAACATTCACCTGCCAAATATGGTTCCGGGGAGCTCCGTAGCCGCAAGGTTACAGCGTCCGCCTTGGTAAGCGGGTTCGAATCTTAGTAGAATCAGGCCATTTGGTTGCCAAAGGAATTTAGCATGGGTTTATTCTCAGGCTTCCCACCAAGTACCTTTCCTTCAATCTGAAATCTACAGTACCTCTGTTGACACTCCTTCTAACAAAAATAAGTCCCTGTTATAATAAAACTGATGTGAGTAACGTATGAAAGTTCTCTCCAGGGAATTGTAATTAGGCGATATTGTTAGGAGGGACAGAGGCTCGGTATAGTATAGTAGTAAGCTTGAAACGGAAAGGTAAAACTTACACACAAGCACGGATATGAATGATAAGCGTATCACTTACTTCAATAGTGATACTGCCAATAATATGAAGTGCGGAGTACAGAAATCACTTGGGCAATATCACAATAGATCTAATCTCTGGTCGCACTGATGAATCCACACAGGAAAAAAAAAGGTTCCATTTAGTTGGTTGTGTGCAATGTGCAGAAATTTGTGTTTCATTTCCACTTCCAGAGAAAGGAGGGGCGCCCAACTATTTTGGACATATTTTTAATCTCTCAAAGTATCCACATGCCAAATTCGGTTTCGTTTGCTTGGTTTGTTCTTGAGTTGTGCAGAAATTTATGTTTAACCCTCTAGTGCCCAAGTTAATTTCTGGACGAGCTTCGGTAAAATCACTATGAATCATTATAAACACTTTTTAAGTATTTATTGAAGCTTTTTAGAGGTTCGACTGAAGCCCGCCAAATGGCGGCATTGGGCACTAGAAGGTTAATTTGTATGGGGTCAGAAGAGGGAGGGGTCTCAAACTATCATAGGAACCTTTATCGGGACCAAAAACCCCTACATACAAATTTTCACGTCGATCGGTTCGGTAGTTTTCGAGCCTATATGGATCAGACAGACAGACAGACCGGACTGCATTTATATATGTATAGATTACAACATCAATATTTTAGAACCTTAAGAGTGAACATACATTTATTAGATTGGAGCGTTCATGTAAATCTATTTAAACAAATAAAAGTTTGAATGAGAAAGGCTGGGTCTGACCACTAGGTGGATTAATTTAGGTTTTGAGGATACGATGAAGGTTAATATGAGATGTGCTAATTATTTGAAGTTTGTGAGTTAATAAGAAGAGGAAAAACCGCTGCGACCAAAGAAATACAATGAGATTGTTTTCAAGATAATTTTTGGAGGCTATCATCAAGAATGAAACCGGATACCCTGAACGAATAACAGAAATAAGTTGTACTAAAAACGGCTTCTTGGTCAAACAGATAGATCTACTCGATCTTTCCTTTTTGGACCGCCGCACAGTGGAGCACTTAGAACATCAAACCTGATCAAAATTATTTTTAAGTATTTTTTGGACTGGAAACGTATCATGGATCGAAAATATAGTATAATAAATAGTTGTGAATAATAGTTTCATGGAATAACTCACCTTTGAGTGGTTTGTTACTTTTCTGATTATGTAATTCGGATTCAATGGTAGTTTCTTTTCCACAATAAATGACTGAGCCTTTATGAATGAAATATAACTATTTTTTTAGATCAGTGAGGTTCAGGGTGATCAATAATAATCAATCTGAGCACTCAGGCGAATCTGAAGAGTCATTAGTATTATTATCATTGTCCGTGTACGAAGATTTTACTTGCAACATTTGCATTGTTTCGGACGAAAAAACTTGACCGTTTTTCTTAGAGTTTGGTCTAGAGCTCGTAATCAAAGGATCCGAATTCAATAGTAACCTGTTGAGATTGTCTCAGAACATTTATCGGTTACATGACAAAGGTATGTTCTTGAAACTAAGGCAATAACACTGCCGGAAGCTGAAAAGTTGAAATTTTTCGATGATTTTCACAATAATGTAACTCATGAGTTCCGATTGGTTCGGATGATCTAAAACCACCAATTTGACCAGAAACATACAGGCTTTGATTTGCAATTGACTGTTTACATTGAAACTCATTGATACTTAACTTACTTCATATAATATGACATATAAAAAATCTCATTTACAGAATTTTTGTGTTTATTAGAATGTTCCCTGGCAATATCGAGTTTTATCGATTTCAACCAGCTGTAACAAAGGTCTACAATACCTCTGGATGCTCATGAGCTGTCAAAAGATTCAGTAGGCATCACCATTCAAAATGAGACTATGCTGAACATGGTTAATAAACTTTAGCTTTTTTGACTTTTGATCAGGTTTTTACTTGATTTACTCCTATGTGCGCCAAGCTGAAAGGTTGTTTAAAGAAAAACATATACTAGTTAAAGTGGTAGTTGAAATACGATGGAGATGTTTGAATAAGTATTTATTTTCCAGAATCCATTCGTTTAAGTTAACGTCATTCAAATCGGCGAGAGAGATAAAAATCGCATTCAGGCATTCGTAAATGCAAAGTAAATATATTATATAAAAAAAAGTAAATTGTACTAGCCGTTGTTGTTTGTTTCAAGTTGCAGTAAGAAAACTAGAAAATTAGGAAAGGGAGTCGGAAAACTAAAGAAAGTTGTACGCAGGAAAAAACAGGTAAATGAAGTGGATTATTTGGGGTTCTAATTGATGAAATTTTTCACAGTGGCCGCATAGGGCCCATCCGTTGGGTCCGCATGTGCTACGTTTCGCAGCATAATACAGCCCGGCATAGAGCTGTAAAAGCAATCATAACCTCGTAGCGAGAAGGTATCAGGTGATTTACCCGGCTGTATCTATCGCCTCGTGGTTGCGTACCACTATAGGTACATTTAGAGTGCATTGGCTGCAAGACAATAGAAGTCTCGGCTCACGAGCATCACCCGCTACACGTCATTGCTTCACCCGCGAGAAGGTCTGGAAAGGGAAAGATTCCCCATAGCCGAAGAAACTCGCCCCAACAACGATACCCCGCTACTGCTGTTTAACCAGCAGATAACCACCAACCACTCGACTGGGAAACCGATCAGAAAGATAAAACAAAAACGTAACAGAAGTTGTTAGTTTGTTACGGGAAAAACCTTACAGGCTGTGTTTTCAATTTGGTCTCGTTAGGTGTTAAAATACCAGAAATTATAACAGAAATGATTCCACTAGTATCAAACACATATCAAAATTTGTTACAAATATATCAATAATATAACAAACATTGTTAGAAACAACAAATTTTGATAAAAACAAAAAAAAAGTTAGACTTGTTTCAGAACAACTTCATTTTACGTTTTGTTATTATAACTCATTCAGATTCAATTTTGTTATCAAAATTATATAGAAAAATACAAAATTGTATCGAAATATGTTATTTATATCTCACGTTGATAGAAATTTGTAATTTTTGAGTTATGCTTTTCTGATCGGGAAAACAATTGTTGCTTGACCGTTGAACATTCCATCGGGTAGTTTCTCCCTCGGTGATCTGGAAGATTGCTGACAGCCTCTAGCCACCCGCAGCGAGAACGATAGCCAACAGAACACCTCCCGAATCGACCACCTCCCACTGGAGGGGTAGACAGAGATCGACGACAGCTGACAACCTGTAAGTACGAACGAACTAAACACGAACCCCACACGAATACACCACCGAGATAGTAGGGACAAACATTGTAAATTAGTGAGAGAAGAAACATAACGGTTAGGATTAGGTCGACTCACAAGACAGAGAGAAAGAAGAAAGCGACGTCACATACATTATTTCTGGGTTTCGAGACAGATGAAAAGAGGAGAGAGCGAGAGGAAGATGTATTTGGTTTATGTTTAAAGAGAATGAAAATAACAAAAAATTTGAAACCAATGAATTTTGGAAAATAGTTGAACTTATTTTTTTTCGGATAACGAAAATGCGCTAAGGGGCCATCCACAAACCACGTGGATAGATTTTAAACGATTTTGACCCCCCCTCACCCTCTGTGGACAACTGCCCATATAAATTCTAAAAAAAATGTATGGACCGTGGATATTAAATGACCCCCCCCCCCAAAGCTGTCCACGTGGTATGTGGATGGCCCCAAATTGTCTAAACTTCCAATAAATGATTTTTCGATCTACACTTCAACCTAGAAATTTATAACTTACAATTGGTCAAAAGAAACTGCAGTATAAATTTCGGAAATATTGATTTGATTTACAGCGACATAGTGAGCGTTTGGAAATTGACAACCTGGAGGTGGATCCTGTGAGTAAGATAGGAAACTGCTAGCTTTTTTTTTTAAAGATAGATTGTTTGCAATGATTAATTTATGTGTATTTTTTATATTATTTAATGTTATTAGCTTTCGCAGTTAAGTTAATGTAATTGTAGGAAAATTATTAAACCTACTTGTCAAAGAAAAAAAAGGAATAAAACAAAACTTAAAATAAACTTGAAACTATCTTACTGACTATAAAGTGAGCTAATCGTTGCAATTGAGGATTGCAAAAATTTTTGTCGGAATTTGTTGATAATTTGGCTTGACATATTTTCTAATGTTTCTACATTAGTGAGCCTATGTAGCTCGTTCGTGCTAAACCAGGGAGTTTATTCTGAATCCTTTGAAGTGTCTTCTTCCTGGTTGCACAACAACTTGTCCAGATGGGAGCTGCATATAACATTGCTGGCCTAAAAATTTGTTTGTAAATTAACAGTGTATTCCTTGAAAGTAAGATTCTTATCATAAATTAGCCCTAAGTATTTTACTTGATCAGACCAATTTAAGACCACACCGTTCATCTTAATAACGTGGTTATGGGTGGGTTTGAGAAATGGAACTCTTGGCTTATGTGGAAAAATAATTAACTGTGTTTTTGAAGCATTAGGGGAAATCTTCCATTTCTGCAAGTATGAAGAAAATATATCTAAACTTTTTTGTAGCCGACTGCATATAACACGAAGACTTTTTCCTTTTCCGAAAATGCTTGTATCGTCATAAAACAGAGATTTCTCACAACCTGGTGGTAAATCAGGAAGATCAGAAGTAAAAATGTTATATAAGATTTAACCCAAGATACTCCCCTGAGGCAAACCAGCTCTAACAGGCAATCTATTAGATTTACCATTTAGATAGTTAACTTGAAGAGTGCGTTCAGTTAAATAACTTTGTATCATTTTTGTGAGGTAAAGCGGAAAACTGAAATTTGACATTTTAACTATTAATCCTTTATGCCAAACACTGTCGAATGCTTTTTCTATATCTAGAAGAGCAGCTTCAGTCGAATAGCCTTCAGATTTATTAGTTCGAATCATATTTGTTACTCTAAGTACCGTGCTGGATCGAAACCCGTACAGTATCGAAATCCGTACACCTTGACGTTTTTCTTCAATTTTAAGCATTATAAAAATGAAAATTCATATGATAGTTACATGTACATGTCCGTTGAGCTGTTGGCCTTCTGTTAAATTAAACTATGCGTCAGTAGGCCATGAAATAAAAATAATAAATATAAAAAATCAATCGTGTATCGGTTTCAGTTGTCATTTCGTTGTATCGTTAGAGAATTTACTAAGAAAACGTTCTTCAGTTGAAAACGTTTTTCAAGTGAGATATACGTGTTTTACTCTGTGAATCTTCTTGAAAATGATGGAAAAGGTAAGTCTTCGTCATTTTCGAGCTGTATTTTGTCTGGTGAATAGTGTAAATTGTATTTATTCAACAAAAACTGTGCCGTACGGATTTTGATCCTTGTTAATTGCTTGAATCGAAATCCGTACAGCGTGTGTATCATGCATATATTGTTGAGCTTTCTTCTTGTTTTGTTTTTGTTTTTCTATTTAAACATGATTTTTTCGAGTTTCAGAGTGATTTTAATCATTTTGCTTGAAAATAGTGATAAAATATAAGTAGACCTATAAGTAAACATGTCAGTTTAAAGCAATATGTGATTTCTTGATTTTATGTTGACCGTCGATGATTATCATGTGCTTAGGTGTACGGATTTCGGTCCAGCATGGTAATTGATGAGTAGTGGAATGCCCATGGCGAAAACCAAACTGCTCATTTGCAAAAATTGTTTTCTCATTAATATGTGTTATCATTCTATTAAGAATCATTCTTTCAAAAAGTTTGCTAATAGAGGAAAGTGAACTAATTGGTCGATAACTCGATGCCTCAGCTGGATTCTATTCGGGTTTTAAAATTGGAGTGACTTTGGCATTTTTCCATTTGGTAGGAAAATGTGCTAGTGCAAAGCATCTGTTAAAAATTTTTACCAAGAAATTTAAAGAGTTTTCGGGGAGTCTTTTGATGAGGATATAGAAAATCCCATCATCTCCTGGTGCTTTCATGTTTTTAAATTTTTTGAGAATAGTTCGCACCTCATCCAAGTTTGTTTCCAATACCTCTTCAGAAAGAAATTCTTGGGTGGTGATTTGATCAAACTTTTGGTTTACTTCATTTTCAATAGGACTTACTACGTTCAAATGGAAGTTATGAACACTCTCAAACTGCTGAGCAAGTTTTTGAGATTTTTGTTCATTCGTTAGAAAAATGCAATCACCATCTTTAGGGACTGGATAAGCTTCAAAGGTTTCTTAAGAACCTTCGAAAGCTTCCAGAAAGGTTTTGAATAAGGTTTTAGTTGTTCAACTTCTCTCATGAAATTCTCATTTCGCAAGAGAGTGAATCTATGTTTAATTTCCTTTTGTAATTCTTGAAAAATTATTTTCAAAGCAGGATCACGAGATCTTTGGTATTGACGTCTCCGTATGTTCTTCAAACGTATAAGAAGTTGAAGTTCACTGTCAATAATTGGTGCATTAAATTTCACTCGAGCCTTAGGAACTGATAAATTCCGGGCATTGAGAATTAAGCTGCTAAAATTATCTAAAATAAGAAAAATTACCAAAAAATTAATCTGGGTGCTTTTATATACATAATGTATAAAATTATTGAAATTTTCGTCTTGTTTTTAAACTGAATTTACTCAAATTTAAAAAATAACATATTTTTAAAAATTTCTCCATTCATAGAGTCAAGTATCCCCTTCACAATGAGATCAAGAGATATTTTTTATGTTTGCCCCAAAACGAATGACGTACAAATGAAAAACGCATATTTTTTGATGAAAAATATTAATAACTTTGAATAAAATTGAGTGTTTTTTTTTCAATATAAATCGGTTGTTTTCAAAGATGAGCATGAGCATGATTGACCACCCACGGTTGCTACTCCGTTATTGCCAGATCAGCGAGAACCAACGGAGAACCAACGGATGATGTTTGGGATCAACATTCATCCTCAATGTGTAAAAACTGATGACGTCAGTCTTTACATTAGGCAATACCAGCGCCGGCCGCATCCGAATGCAGGTCAAAGAAGGAGTGTGTATAGGAATATGTTTACGTGATACTCGCTTTATTGGAAGCCGAGAACACCTCTGCACTTCCACGAGAAATCACTGGGATGTCGGAGATAGGGGCAGGGTTTGCAGCAGGGTCCGTTTTGGTAAACGAGTTTATTATATTCATCGCGAAATTCATAACGTGGTCCGAGCTCATTCTGTTTGATGATGTAACACTACAAAAATGAAGCGCACGCGAGGACACCGGGCCTTAATTAAGACGGACATCTCCTTATGAAGTCATTATTCAACTACCGAAACGTATCCTCCATTTATTTATATCAGTCAACTACACTATGTTATGAAAGCTACTAATTACGAAAGTTGTATCCACGTTAACGCCTCACCATTCTTTTTACATCCTGGTGAAGTGACCCTTTTCTCTAACGAAAACTATAACGCGTTGATAATCTGCCTGAAGAAAATACAACCTCATGGAAAGTATCGACGCGGAGTATCCAAATATTCGGTCACCAGGGTATCTGGCTTTATGCCTAATAGATTGACTAAAGACGTTTCTCGTATACTATTCGTCTATTTTCAATAAGCGATTTTTTTATTTGAGACCGGCTTAAGCAAGAAAGACGATGGACAAATGGTTTACTTGGAAGACGTATAAAAGAAGTTATATCTTCGTTCATGGAACCGAATTAAACCAACAAGCAATAAATATTTTGTTGGAGCCTCGTACAAGTGTGCGTGATTTGTGTCATGAAAATTGCAATTTCTATATAGCCCTTGAACGAGTCCGTTGATACGATGAGTAATCTGTGACACCTATTGAATATAAAAACTGGCAGAGTTCCATGCATTCAAAGCTTCAACATAAAAAAAAAACGCAAATAGGTATGCAAACATACATAATACAGACAATGTTCATTTAAAAAAGGCCAATTCAATCACAATCCAAGACATGAGCATGTTTCATGTCCACTTACAAGATTTCAACATGATCAATTGAGAGAAATGTTCATTTGTAACAATATTTACCCAAAAGCTAGAGAAATCATGAATTGCAGAACGGAAACGATCGTTTAGTCCTAATCTTGCCCGCGACAAACAAATATTCTGCTGTATAGTTAGATAATCGATATATAAGCGAAGCGGATTATTCAACTAACCGATTTGGACTTATTCATATACACTAATTTTCTGCTTATCGTGTTCAAAGATTTTTAGCACGCGTTTATTACGGAAAATAGTACATTTCGGTAAGCCGAGTTCGAGTGATTGGCCATTCAATCCAAAAACAAAAAAAAAACAAAAACTATCTTCATCTTTCATATATGAGGAATCCATACAGTTATGTAATAATGTTGGGTATGTGCTGAGACATTGTTCCTCGTAAAGGCAGCGGTTCATGAATTGTCATCGCATGATGATTTCGGACGAAATGTAGTACGGTTGCAAAATAAAATATATTTGAACGCAGATCTTGTCGCATTGAATCTGTACTCTCCTATCGGGCGGCGGTAACCTACTATTCACACCAGAAAACTCGCTACCGCAAAAGTGTCACAGGCGGATGCAATACTGAAAATCAAGCTACGCGAAACAAAAAGTTTTACTCACGGGAGTAAGAATAACAACAATGGCGGCAACATTATGAGAACCCTTCGCTTTGCCTTCGACATAGCATCGGCCAGTCAAATCACGTTCTCTTTTCAAAACCTGCTTCATGCTAGGGATGGGTGAGTGGCTCAAGAGCCGATCATATGAACCGGTTCATAGAAAAGAGCAAACGAACGAACGGTTCAAGAAAATAAACCACGGTTCTTCGCGCACCAAACCTGATGGTTCGCCCGAGACCAAAGTTTACCAAAACAACACGATCCGTCAACCTCGCACGCGAATAATTGTTAACTTTGAGGCGCTCACATGAGACGGTAAGTGACCGGTTCAGAGCCGCTTTTGGAAAAGAGCCGTTTTGCCCACCCTCACTTCATATTGTATGTAAAAGAACACAAACACTTATACTTATCTTCCGATTCCCGTCCATCTTTGAATCATTGAGCTAGTGCGAGCAGCAGTGCCGGCAATCGTAACTCGCACATCCACACTTAATACATACTATCCAGATATACACACTACTACCACGAAACCGCGAAACAAAAAGCCGTGAGGCAATCACAAAATCTCAACTCTTCTGAACAATTTTACCAATTCCCCCTCGCTAGAAAAATCACACTTTTACCGATAAAACGCACTAAATTGATTTCACTACACTGGACTCCAATTTCGTTTATTTCTACTCCCGAAAACTATATGATTTTTTCATTTTCTCTAGACGTACAATTTTCCAGCTTCCTCAACTTTGACAGTGTTGCCGGTCCTCCAATCGGTTGTTTTCAAAGATAGAGAAAAACTTTCTTTTATAAAGTTACTTAAAATTAATGCAAGAGCGGGGGCCTAGTGTGGTTGGTAACGTCTCCGCCAACCACGCTCGACGCCTGGGTTCGAATCCCACCGCCGACATAGGTGTCGATGGTTGTGAGGTGGCGTGATCCACTCACAACCAACCCAACTGGTCTAGATTCAATCCTAGCCGACACCGGGAGATTTTCTGAGGCGAAAAATCTCTGGGATCCCGCCTTCCATCGCATGAGGAAGTAAAGCCTTTTGGCGCCGGTCCGTTAATAAACGGGTCGTGAGTTAGGGTCCTGGGTGTGGAGTCGTCTCCCTGGGCGTCGGTGATTGGCCACAACAGTGGCGGAACTAGACCGACGGTAAATAAGCGAAAGTAAAAAAAAAAAAAAAAAATTAATGGAGCTATAACATTGTAGAACAAATTTTTCTTCTATTTACAAAGATAAGAACCTAAATTAATCCACCTAGCGGTCAGACCCAGCCTTTCTCATTCAAACTTTTATTTGTAAAAAATAGATTTATATGAACGCTTCAATCCAATAACTGTATATTCACTCTTAAGGTTCTAAAATATTGATGTTGTAATCTATACCTATAAAAATGCAAGCCGGTGTGTCTGTCTGTCTGATCCATATAGATTCGAAAACTACCGAACAGATCGACGTGAAAATTTGTATGTAGGGGTTTTTGGTGCCGATAAAGGTTCCTAAGACAGTTTGAGACCCCTTCCTCTCCTGGAAGGGAGGGGTCCCATACAAATGATACATAAATTTCTGCACAATTTAAGAACTAACCGAGAATATGGAACAAAATTTAGCATGTGATTGTTTTTAGAGGAAACAAATATGTGCATAATGGTTTGACACCCCTCCCTCTTCTATAAGGGAGGGGTCCTATACAAATGAAACACAAATTTCGCGCAGCTCAAGAACCAATCAAGAAAATACAACAATGGTATGTGAATGTTTTTAGAGGTAACATATATGTCCATAATGGTTCGACGCCCCTTCCTCTCCTGCAAACACATGTTTCTGCACAAATTTCTGCACATCTCTCGAACTAATCAACTAAATGGAACCATATTTGGCAGGTGAATGTTTTAGTGGTAACAAATATGTTCCATGATCGACCTCAGGCAACATTTTGGATTGTAAGATGGCAACTTCCGGTTTCTGGAAAACAGCCAATAATGGCCGATTTCCACCCAATATAATAATATCCGGATCTAGAATGATACACGAGAGCTAAAATCGATCACAGATACCATTTTAAATTCTAACATGGAGACATCCGGTTTCTAGAAAATAGCTGAAAATGACCAAATACCACCTAATACGAATGTTTCTTTAACCAGTATGACGTTCAAAATCTAGAAATTGTCTCCAGATGCCATCATTCCGGTTTCAACCAATATGAATATATTCAGAATTAATGCGATGTACAGAAGCCAAAAATCGAGGATGTTGTCATTTCGATAAAACCAATCATTTCAAACTATTTGTTATTTGACTTTGATCATATCCTATGGCTGATTCGTCGTGCATTTGCTGACTTTGAACACATCGCAAGGAATCAATGAATTTGTAACGTTCAAGTAGTACGATACCACATTTAAATTATGTTGAGGCCACATATATCGATCAAAGCAGGTATAGTTTTCAATAGTCTTTGAATTTCTTTTCTTTCCATAACTTTTGAGCCACATATCAAATTGTTATGAAGTTTGTCATTTGTAAGTTTGAGAGATGACTCGTTCGAATGACACTAGTTATGTTTAAATAAGTCATGTTATCTTTGAGATAATAGACTTTCGTTGTTTTATTATTAATTTAATACATAACGGTTGCTTAGGTTCTATTATAATCAAATGAACGTGTTCAATCATAATATACCAGTTACCCCTTAACTAGCCCGCTCATCTGATAACATTGATCAAATCGGTTGTGTAGTTTGTGAAATAAAGAAGTTTCGTGATTTTCTCATTTCGGTACATTACAGACGAAGTTACAGTCCGATTACAGTAAAATTCAATAGGGTGTTATGACGCATCTAGACTTATTATTTGACACTAATTTTGTGGAAATCGAGTCAGCTACCTCTGAGAAAAGTGAGTGAAACCAAGTAGTCTTCGGAATATGTTCCTTTTTATAACTGGATTTCACATTTTCAAACATAACAGGCAAAGTAATAGTCCGATTGCAAAACAAATCAATAGGGTCATATGGGGAAACTAGACCTTCCATTTGACACTGATTTTATTAAAATCGGCTCAGCCATCTCTGAGAAACATGAGTGAGATTAAACAGTCTTCAGAACACGTTTCTTTTCATAACTTTTGAACCACAAGTTCAACCTTTATGAAATTCAAAAGTTAAGGGTATTTCAGTTCATCTGAAATCAATTTTGTTCAAATCGGTTGTGTAGTTTTTGAGATAATGTTGTTCCATGATTTTTACATTTTGATACATAACCTCTAAACTAAAAATCCGATTACAATAAAATTGAATAGGGTCTAATGGGACAACAAGATCTTTCATTTGCAATTAATTTCATGAAAATCGGTCCAGCCATCTCTAAGAATAGTGAGTGAGAATAAAAATCTGCACATACACACATACACACACACACACACACACACATACAGAAAATGCTCAGCTCGTCGAGCTGAGTCGAGTGATATATGCCATTCGACCCTTTGGAGCACTTTTATACTTTCGGTTTTGCAAGTGATTGCTATACCTTTTTAGGAGAAAGGCAAAAAGTTAGATACTTGATTGTATCGAAAATGTTGGTCACCCTAATTTTTGATAATTTTTCAATATGCGCTTTATCATATGTCTGGACCATTGTCCTTTTTTTTAATAGGGGTGTTCTTTTTTTTTAATAGGGGGGGATGTTTTGTGATGAATTAATTATTTACTAATATTTATTCAGAATTTTTATTGTGTGTTCTGCCACAAACGGTGACATATCAACACTATTACATATATTTTAGGTTTTATTTCATTAAAAGATTGTAATTGCTTCCGCAGTTGAGTGAATATAATTGTAGGAAAATTGTAAACCTACTTGTCAAGAGAATACTACAAGGTATACAGCCCTAGGGTTGTATGAAATGGTGACGTGGGACTAAACACTGTTATTAGTTAAAGTTACAAAATATACAGAGTTTGCAGACAGAATCAATGTGTTTGCTCAGCGACTGTACGTATTTTTATTTTCAGCTTTCCCTGGAAATAAATTTTTGAAATATATTCAACAAAACTCGAAAAAATATCGTTTGTATCTGACGATATTATGCCTATAGTATTTTTTTTTGCAAACAACATGTATTTGACAAGGCACAAGCATATCGTGCTTGTTGAAGAAGCACCAAGAATTTCTCGTAATGCGTCAAAGTCAGAATTAACTCTATATCCTCAAAAACCAAATCCAATAATACTAAAGTTATCATAATGAATGGTTTTGTCTTATTTAACTCTGAATAAATCAAATCTATAATATAGATTGATCGATTAATTTCTTGTGAAGGGACTTTAACCCCAAACGGTCACTCGTCCCTAAATAATATGGACCTTACTTTCAAAATAATATGGAAGCCTTTACAAAGGTTTATTAATTGGCAAACATAAGAAGATACTTTATACAAAATTATTAACATGTTCCAGCAAAAATTGTAGCAATCCATAATTACATATTTGTTTTTTGCTTGACAATTTTTTTCATTTGCCTACAACTACATTTGCTGTATTACGAAGACAGCTAATATACGTTTATTATGCTAAAGCTTAGAATAATAATGTATCATCTAACGTTTTTGAAACGTAAAAAGAGATTCTGAATGAATCTCAGTTAATAAACGAAAAATTCACAAGCATTCGCAGGCTCTTACTCTTCTATAAATGTATATAGGGTATCGAACGTCTTCGTCAGTGGTTTTCTTCGGCCCCCTTTTGCATAAGATTGCTGCAGAAAAACTGCCGAAGAAAACCACTGACGAATACGTTCGATACTCTATTTAGGAATTTACTATTTCGATACTATCCGGTCACGATTATTTAGTGAAAATCGAAGATAAAATTAAATAAATATCCATTGCAAATATTTACAATTCTTGTTGAACAATTTATGGTAATCGTATTTATGAGATAAACTTTCAATCATCATCAACAGCAGAATTGCAGTTTTTCGTCGATTGCACACGTATAGAAATGTACGAACAAAAGTGTACCACTGCAATACGAATTGTACCGCTGCAGTACGAATAATACCGCTGCAGTACGAATAGAAATGTACTGCTGAAATGTACGACTAGAAGAGTACCGCTGCAATCATAGACGACGAAAAACCTGCGGCTCTTTACTCCACTGGTACTGTTGCTTTTGCCGGCATGTTTTCTTTCAAGACATCAGTTTTTATTGAGTTCTGAAAGCAGGTTTAGAAATTGTTCAAGAATGGGGATTGTTTCAAACTTTTTGGAAAACTTTTACCTTCGAGACATCATATTAGTCTAAGCTCATGGAAGCAAAAACAAATTGACCTATTGAGACGGGAAAACTCTGTCAATTTTTATTTCGATATTGATACAGAGAACGGATGGTGTCCATTCACGTCGTCTGTGCTAGGAATGCTCGCATGTGATTGGTTCATTATTCGCGTAAATTTGTTATTGAAACTTTTTACCAATTTCATCGCTTAGCAATGAAATTAGAGTGATAACTAGCATATTACAAAATTGTTATACATTGTATCTATCCAACAACATATTGTTAATTGTTATCCATCATGTGGTAATGCTGTTATTAACGTTTGAAATCTGACGCAACATTTGCCAGTTTCATTTCCATTTTTACAGAATGCATCCTAGTATAGTAAACAAAGTCGTAGTCCCACGTCAAAAAAAGGAGTTTAAAATTGGACCTTAATCTAATCTTATACCTATCTTACTGACTATAAAGTGAGCTAATCGTCATAACTGAGGATTGCAACGATTTTTGTCGGAACTTATTGATAATTTGGTTTGACATATTTTCTAATGTTTCCACATTAGTAAGCCTGTGTAGTTCATTCGTGTTAAACCCGTGAGGACGCTTCAATATCATTATCAGAAGTTTGTTCTGAATCCTTTGAAGCATCTTCTTTCTGGTTGCACAACAAATTGTCCAGATGGGAACTGCATATAGCATTGCTGGTCTAAATATTTGTTTGTAAATTAACAGTTTATTCTTGAGACAAAGTCTAGAATTTCTGTTGATAAGAGGATACAAGCATTGTTATTTATTTATTTATTTTCTTATTTGACCATCTAGCCATTAAGGTCATGATGGTTTTTCTAGGGTGGGGAAAAACCCACTTGAGATAACCAAGAGTCAGTCTCAAACGGGCGTAAAAACCCCACCAGAATTTCGTAAAAAACATTCAACGATAAACATTTAACATTTAGTATTTAATAATTAGCATTCAACATACCACATTGAACATTAAACAATTAACATTAGCATTTAAAATTTGTCAAAGAACTTGTCTTAGCCTATTCTTGAAACTATCACTATAACTACAAAAGTCAAAATGGACATACAAACTATTAAATAAACTACATATAGCTCTAATTGGTTCATTTTGTCCGTATACAGTACGCTGGAAGTCAAGTCTAAGAATATCTGCTGATCTGAAGTTTCTAGCGGGGCGTTGATGTTTATTTGCGACAAAATACAAAGGACATCTATAAGGCCGGTCAACAGTTTACCAACCACAACAGCTCCAAATATTCCCCGTCTTTTGGCCAGGGTATTCATACCTAGTAGATGGCATCTCTCTTCGTAAGGAGGCAACTCCATCCTGTTACGCCAAGGTAAGAACCGAAGGGCAAAACGTATGAACCTAAACTGCACAGACTCAATTCTTCTGATCCATATTTCTGCGTACGGGCTCCACACAATGGCACATGATTCCAGTACAGAACGCACGAGCGAGAAGTATAGGGCTCGTAGGCGATATGGGTTTCTGAACTATCTGGCGATTCGCATAATAAAACCTAAGTTTTTGTTCGCTTTTGAAACGATATGTGAGTGGTGTGCATGGAATGACATTTGACAGTCTAACAGTACACCAAGATCTTTAACTTCAATTGTACGATTAAGTAATTCACCGTTGATTGTGTAGTTCCAGATTATTGGGTTATTCTTCCGGGTGAATGAAATCACGGAACATTTTGTCACACTTATGGTCAGAAGATTTTTGCAACACCAGAAAAGGTCAACGCACCTCTGAAGCTCCCGGCCGTCAGCAATAGATCTGATTGCCAAATATAATTTAAGATTATCGGCATAAATCAGCCTGCATCCTAGTGGCAAAACCAGACAGATATCGTTGAAAAACAGTAAGAAAAGCAGTGGACCAAGGTTGCTTCCTTGAGGCACACCCGTAAAATTCACAAAACTGTAGGACTCAGCATTTCCCAATTTAACCGATAAAGGTCGATCTATAAGATAAGACTTCATCCAATTAACAAGAGGAGATGCAACTCCAAGTCTTTCAATTTTTGCTAATAGCATGATCAACGCGGTCAAATGCTGTCTTCAAATATGTGTATATAATATCCACTTGCAATCCAAGCTCCATGCGCGTAAAACAGTGTGAGGTAAACTGCAGCAAGTTTGTTGTTGTCGATCGGCCGGAATAGAAGCCATGCTGATCCTCAGAAATGTACAGAAAGGTTTTTTTCCACAATAATGGATACTTTGACTGTGCCAGCGATTTGTTAAAAATAATCCTAAGAGGTACACATAGCAGTGCTGCACATTTTTTAAGTACAATGGCAGGAATTCCATCTGGTCCAGGGGACAAGGAGGACTTCATTTTCTCTAGAGCTATCAAAACATCGTTGTCAGTAAACTGCACATTGGACAGACTATTCAAGTTAGTTGAAACATCTTGGATAGCTCCTTGGACTTTCTCTGCAGTGGCTGAATTTGGCTTGAAAACGCTCGAGAAATGTTTGGCAAATAAATCACAAATTCCATTGGGTGAGCTGACAGATTCGTTCTCAAGAAACATGGTAGATGGGAGTCCGGTTTCTTTCCGTTTTTCGTTTACAAATCTCCAAAACCGCTTTGGATTTAGTTCAAGGTCTGATTGCGTTTTTAGCACATATTGCTTGTAGAGAAAGCGCTTGTAATGTCTCTAGTTGCTACTGGCGCAATTAAACTCGCGTTTGGATACTGGGTTGCGGTGCTTAGTATAGTACCTAAGCGCAGCTGCTCTTACACGTTTGAGTATTCGAAGTCGCCGATTCGACCAAAGAGGGGTTGACCGAGGACGCGAAACAGGAACGTGAATAGTGAACAGCTCATTCAAAATTGAAGAGAACCTTTCAACATCAGCATTTAGTAAAAGTTACCAATTTAAATTTCTAAGGGAGCAATCCAGTCCTTCAAAATCGGTTTTAAAAAAATTTAGCCGCCTGTAGTCCGCTACTTCTGCGAAACGAATATTTTTCCTACAGGGTAATGTTGCGAGCAAAGGAGGGCGATGCGCGTCAGCTTCGATTCAGGGGCTTCAGACACTACACAATTTGTAGAAGCTGTTTCGTTAACGAATACGAGATCCAATGTACGATTATATATTTATTGCACTTTGTTTGGATATTCTCAATGTGCTCCTTGAAGGTAAGATTTTTATCATAAATTAGCTCTAAATATTTAACTTGGTAAGACCAATTTAAGATTGCACCGTTCATCTTAACAACATAATTATTGGTAGGATTGAGAAAAGAAGCTCTTGGTTTATGAGGATAAATAACCAATTGTGTTTTTGATGCATTAGGAGAAATCTTCCACTTCTGCAAATATGGAGAATATATCTCTAGACTGTTTTGCAGCCTACACGAAGGCTTTTTCCTTTTACGGAAATGTTTGTATCGTTACAAAACAGAGATCTCTCACATCCTGGTGGTAAATCAGGAAGATCAGAAGTAAAAATATTACATAAGACTGGGCCCAAAATACTTCCTTGAGGTACACCAGCTCTAACAGGCAATCTATCTGATTTACTACTCAAATAGTTAACCTGAAGAGTGCGGTTAGTCAAGTAACTTTGTATCATTTTTGTGATGTAAAGAGGCAAACGAAAATTGGACATTTTAGCTATCAAACCTTTATGCCAAACACTGTCGATTGCTTTTTCTATGTCTAGAAGAGCAGCATCACTGGAATAACCTTCAGATTTATTAGTTCGAATCATATTTGTTACTCTAAGTAACTGATGAGTAGTCGAATGCCCATGGCGAAATCCAAGCTGTTCATTTGCAAAAATTGATGTGTGCTATCATTCTGTTAAGAATCATTCTTTCAAGAAATTTGCTTATAGAAGAGAATAAGCTAAACTTGATGCTTCAGCTGGATTTTTTTCAGGTTTTAAAATTGGAGTGACTTTGGCATTTTTCCATTTTGAGGGAAAATATTCTAATTCAAAGCATCTGTTAAAAATTCTTACCAAGAAATTCAAAGAGTTTTCGGGAAGTCTCTTGAGGAGGATATAAAAAATCACAGGAGGGTTGTGTGCAAAGCCACGACCGCAAGGTTGAAGTAGAATACTTTTACTCAGCTCTACTTATGGCTGTACATTAACCTACGGGCGGGCGAATCGGTTCGCGCCACTTTTCGCGTTTAGCCTGGCAGAGGCCTAATGCGCACGGCCAACACAATAAAAAGGTGTTTTCACAGTGAAAATTAGACACGGCTTTACTGGAGTAAGTGTTGGCAAATGCATCTACCGCTAATACCGCCGCTATCGTACGAAAACGCGTCGTTTCATGTGGGGAATAATATCAACAACGAAAAATGACGCGTGTCTAAGCACACCCGAACTGTTTTGCCGTGCCGCTTCCATGTACTTCCTTATAACATCGGCCTCAGGGAAGTACCGGCTGAACCTACCGCTGAGGCTGTTACCATACTGCTACTGGTACCCAAAGCTATTAAATCTTCAAATTAAGTGTTTTATTTATCCTCAAAAGAACAATTGTTCAATTCCATATCAGATATAATGCAATCGCATCTCAGTAATATTACCGACAGTAATATTCTTCTGAACAAAATGATCCAACTTTTCCATTAGAGGAAGTGCCGGCTGATGTACGACAAAAATCTCGCCCGATCACTCGCGTTGGCGTTCAACCTGGCAGAGGCCTGAGACGTGGCGATCAACCACAGGGCAAGTGATTTGTTTAATTTGAAGGCCGCATGCGCAATCCGCTGCTATCCTCTGTTACTGCTGAGTGCCGATATCTGCTGTTACTGCTGTCAACGTTGTGGACGGTCCATCCAGTTCGCCTTCCGACTAAAGAATGTAGCTAGTTTTCCCAGAAACACTCTTTTATAGCCGAAGGGTGCTACGTAATAGGCCACGCCTTTCAGTTCAGGATTACCATTTCCTTATGTTCTTTAGACGAATTATTCCACAATTCGCATTTGATTTTTGTATCCAGCGAATAAACACCGATGGTGCTCTCACACACGCAACGGTTTAACCCGTATCTTATTGCGGTTTGTAACATCAAGCGATTTCGTTTGCTCGCTGTTGCGTGTTGCATCATGTTGCAACTTGGCAACTGGGAGACGACGAAATTCTGTTACTGCTGATTGATTGAATCGACTTCATATTAGCTCTGCATATTCGAACTAACTGTCTTTGTGAATGCGGTCTAACAGGGCAGTTTGTTATTCAAAGTTGGTTATGCTGATCGCAGCCTTTGCGCTGCCCCTACAGTGGGGGGTTTACTAAATAAAGTAAAAGTAAAAATTAGACAACTACAACAGAATTTGATTGCATCCCGTACAGAATGTCTGCTTGTGTTGATGCCAGAAAATTATTAACCTTTTAATTATTTGTTTATTTGCTTTGGAAAAAGCATTTTGCGGTTCGAAATCGGTTGCTAATTACAACCTTTCAGCTGCCCTAACATTGGGGGAATTAAGATACACGGACAACATGCACTGTAGAAGCTATTTTACATTCAGTAAATTCGACGGGTGCGACAGATTTAATTTGCTAGGATGCAACACAGAATGCTTGCTTGCGTTGACAAAAATTATTAACTTTCAATGACTTGTTTATTTGCCTTGAAAAAGGCATTTTGATTTCCGAAATTGGATTTCCTGATGGCAATCTTCATGCTGCCCCAACACGGGGGGAATAATGGCTGTCTGGCGACACACGCTGAGAAAAACCGCGCTGCTCCTGAGACATGGTGACCAACCACAGGGCTAGTGCTGCTGCTAAGGAAGGACGACTGCTGTTGTCGCTGTCTAGAACTATTATGAGCGGCTCCAGCTGAAACAGGCTCTTATATAGGCCAAATAGCATGTTTTCAATTGCAAGGTATATGATCCTGTCGACCGTGCTTGGGAAGCAAGCATATAACGACCAATCAGAGGTCGAATTTTTCGTTTTGACAAGGCTTGACTATTTTCAATAGTACAATAGTGTGAATAATAAAATTACAATTATCTTATTTTGGGAAGAATCTTAGAAGATTTTCCAATTTATTGCTGCAAGAACGAAGGAAATCCATCGATTACTAACCGATTTATTAGCATTTGAAATTGGACATATTTTTCACTTTTTTCGGTTTTAGATTTTCATTTCACAACCCTATGTAGCCGAACTTCATGAGAGAAGTATTCTATCTCAAAATTCCATCATCTCCTGGTGCTTTCATGTTTTTAAAGTTCTTGATAATAGTTCGTATTTCATTCAAGTTTGTTTCTAGTACCTCTTCAGAAAGAAATTCTTGAGTGGTGATCTGATCATACTTTTGTTATACTTCATTTTCAATAGGACTCATTACGTTCAAATTGAAATTATGAACACTCTCGAACTGCTGAGCAAGTTTTTGAGCTTTTTGTTCATTCGTAAGAAATATGTGGTCACCATCTTTGAGGACTGGAATGGGCTTTGAAGGTTTCTTAAGAACCATCGAAAGCTTCCAGAAAGGTTTTGAATATGGTTTTAGTTGTTCATCTTCTCTCATGAAATTCTCATTTCGCAAAAAAGTGAATCTATGTTTAATTTTCGTTTGTAAATCTTCAAAAATAACTTTCAAAGCTGGATCACGAGTTCTTTGATATTGACGTCTCCGTGTGTTCTTCAAACGTATAAGATGTTGAAGCTCATTGTCAATGATTGGTGTAACTAAACTATGAAACTATGAACTTCCATCCTAAACGTGTTGTTGTTGCATATCTGTGCAAACAAAGGAGTAGGGTGCCTCCAAAAAGTGTTATTTGAAAACGAAACTGTAACTTTTTTCTCTGAAAAGTTAGCAATTATCTATTAGTGTCAAAATATGCAGTTTTTCACGCCCTAAAAGTCACTCGAACACCACTTTCAAATCCGAATAAAGCTGAACAAACTAGAGCAATAACAGAAATTTTTTCAGACCCACCCCGAATAAATTTGGAAAAATTGCCCTAAAACAGTGAAGAAACGAGGTATAGCAATAATGTTTGTTACAAAGTTCATGAAATTAAATTAGCTACAATTTTGTGGAAGACAATATTGCTCTAAGTAGTAGGATAAAAAAGTTACAATTTTTATTTTGAATATAATAGGACCACCCTAGTAACCAGTCATACCAAAAGATAGATTCCTCTTAGTAGAGTAACTTTCTAGAAGACAAGAAATCTCTAGCATCTATGGTTTCCGACTTACAGATTTTTGTCGTGAAATTTTACGATTCCGACCATAGTGCACCGCGTGCGAGGCCTACCACGGAGTCGACGGCCTCTTCCTGGTTCTCTACTGAAGATAGTTTTGGCGGCTCTCTCGTCAGGCATCCTGGCTACATGTCCAGCCCACTGAAGCCTGCCCCGCTGTATTACCTTCATTATACCAGCATTTTTGTATACCTGGTACAACTCGTGATTCATGCGTCAGCACCACACTCCATCTTCCAATTTACCGCCAAGTACCGATCGCAGAACATTACGCTCAAAAACTCCGAGCACTCGTCGATCAGCTTCCTTAAGCGTCCATGCTTCATGTCCGTAAAGGGCCACCGGGAGTATCAGCGTCCTATACAGCGCTAGTTTTGTGCGAGTTTGCAAACTACGTGACCTTAGCTGGTTACGCAGTCCGTAGAAACCCCTGTTCGCAGCTGCAACTCGTCGTTTCACTTCACGGCTCATATCGTTGTCACATGTCACAAGCGTACCAAGATAAACGAATTCGTCAACCACTTCAAATCGTTCCCCATCTATCTCCACCTCAGCACCAACACCAAGGGGACTCCCACGCTCTCTGCCAGCTACCATGTACTTCGTTTTGGCAGAGTTAATAACAAGTCCCAATCTCGCTGCTTCTCTCTTAAAAGGTACGAAGGCCTCCTCCACGGCCTTACGGTTGATACCGATGATATCGATGTCGTCCGCAAAACCAAGAAGCCTGTGAGATTTCGTGATGATCGTACCGTTTCTTTCCACGTTTGCTCTTCGTACTGCACCCTCAAGAGCGATGTAAAACAGTAGGTTGGAGAGCGCATCCCCCTGCTTCAACCCATCCAACATTACGAACGCGGCTGATGTCTCGCCAGCTATTCGCACGCACAATTTTGATCTCTCCAGTGTCATACGACTCAGCTTTATTAGTTTCATAGGTAAACCGTGTTCCAGCATGATCTGCCACAGCTCGTTTCTTTTTTTTTGTTTTTTTTTTTTTAAGGGGGGATTTGTTAGTAGCTTAAGTATTTATGATAAATACTAGTAAATAATGAGTATGTGTGTCCAATCACAAATGGTGACTTCTCAACACTGTTAGAAATTTGTAATTTTAATTGTTAGGATTTGTTTGCTTTCGCAATTAGGACTTATCATTCGTAGGGATTTAAACCTACTTGTCAGAAAAGGGGAAGTAAACTTACAACTAACTTAAATGCTAACTTATTGGCTATAAAGAGAGCTTATCGTAGCAATTGAGGATTGCAACGATTTTTGTCGAAAATTGTTAATAATTTTATTTGACATAGCTTCTAATGGTTCAACACCAGTAAGTCTATGTAATTCGAGTGTACCAAACCAAGGAGGACGCTTCAAAATCATTTTCAGAATTTTATTCTGAATCCTTTGGAACGTTTTCTTCCTTGTTTAACAGCAACTTGACCAGATCGGTACAGCATAAAGCATTGCTAAAAATTTGTTTGTAAATCAAAAGTTTGTTCTTTGAACAAAGTTTAGAATTCCTGTTGATGAGAGGATATAAACATCTCGTATATTTGATGCACTTGGCTTGTATACTCTCAATGTGCTCTTTGAAAATAAGTTTTTTATCATAAATTAGTCCCAAGTACTTAACCTTGTCGGACCAACTTAAAATAACCCCATTCATCTTGACAACGTGATTATTGTTTGGCTTGAGGAAAGAAGCCCTAGGCTTATGCGGAAAAATTATCATTTGAGTTTTAGAAGCATTGGGAGAGATTTTCCACTTTTGCAAGTAGGAAGAAAAAATATCTAAACTTTTCTGCAATCGACTGCATATGACACGAAGACTTTTTCCTTTTACGGAAATGCTTGTGTCATCGCAGAACAATGACTTTGTGCATCCTGGAAGCAAATCAGGAAGATCTGAAGTGAATATGTTGTACAGGACTGGACCCAAGACTGAACCTTGAAGTACACCTGCTCTGTGCCACAGCTCGTTTCTTTTCGCTGAGTCGTATGCCGCCCTGAAGTCCACAAACAGATGGTTAGTCGATAAGTTGTACTCTTGCAACTTATCGAGGATCTGTCGCAGGGTGAAGATTTGATCCGTCGTGGAACGCCCTTGTCGAAAATCAGCCTGGTATTCGCCAACAAAGGATTCCGTTAGCGGTCTCAATCTGAAGAACAGGATACGGGAGAACACTTTATACGCGGAGTTAAGCAACGTTATCCCTCAATAGTTGCCACAATCCAATCGATGGCCCTACTTATAGATAGGGCATATGAGGCTTTCCAACCAGTCGTTCGGCATTTGTTCGTCCGCCCAGATTCTTAGTATTATCTGGTGAATCGCATAGTACAGCCGCTCGCTTCCCGCTTTTAGAAGTTCGGCCGGGATACCGTCCTTCCCAGCGGCCATGCCGTTTTCCAGCTCAAAAATCACCTTTTTCACCTCCTCCTGTGTTAGTGGCTCCACAGCTTGTTCGTCACTCATAATCGTCATCCTGTTCCTGCTCTGCTCATCCGGCTCCTCACCATTCAATAGCGCCTGAAAATGCTCCTTCCACCTGGCTGCAACCGTCGGTTTATCAGTAAGCAGGTTGCCGTCCTTGCCAGCAGAATAGCTGTCCTCTGCGCTGGTGAGCACCTGCTCCTCGTACCCGCGCTTCTTCCGACGGTGGGTTCTATTTTCGGCAGCTCTTGCCACCCTGTAATTCTCTCTGTTCTGACGCGTAGCCGCAGTGAGCATGCGGCTCCTGGCACGGTTCTTCTCGTCTGTTGCTCTCTGGCACTCGGCATCGGACCATTGAGCTGTCTTCCACGCGTCGTACCTACCACCTCTCTCGCAGTCGTTTCATTGGCGCCGTGAATACTGCTCCACAGCCCATTCATGTCTTCCACTCCTTCCTCCTGCTGTTCTGCGATCCGTTGATCCAGCTCTCTGGCGTATTCTGCTGCCACGCCATCAGCTTTCAACCGCTGAAAGTAGAAACGCGTCGTCCTCTCTGTGCGAGATTTCAGCACGTTCGACAACCGTGCGTGGATCTTACAAACGACGAGATAATGGTCAGAGTCAATGTTTGGTCCCCAAAAATACCTAACATCAGTAACATCCGAAAAGTGCCGACCGTCAATCAGTACGTGATCGATCTGGGAGCAGGCTTTCCGAATATTCAAACGTGGAAAATAGGAGCTACATATGGCCATTCCTCTGGCCGCGGCAAAGTTTATCAGCCTCAGGCCGTTTTCATTGGTTGACAGAGGAAAATTGAACATCATAAAAATAACAGGAAAGAGATATGGAAAATATTAAAGTCATTGTTGAAACCTGGCGTTTGCAAATCGCGGTCCATAACCTTTAATGGCACAGAAGAACGATCAGAACAAGCAATCGCTTCTAAGTTCAATACTTATTTTATCGATAGTGTTTCAGATATCAATCGATCTATTGAATTGGTGGATGAACCTGATGAAATGAAACAGCCAATTAATGTTAACTGTACTTTGACCGGTTTTCACCCTATTTCATACATAGAACTGAAAAACATTTGTTTTTCAATGCAAAAAACGGCTGGAATCGATAACGTTAATGCAAAAGTGATTCAAGATTGCTTTCATGACATCGGACACGACCTCCTTGGCCTAATCAATGAATCGTTACAAACTGGGCACGTGCCACGAGTGTGGAAGGAATCTTTGGTGGTTCCTATTCCAAAGGTTGCTGGTACGAGTAAAGCCGAAGAGTTTCGTCCCATCAACATGTTGCACATATTAGAAAAAATTTTAGAACTTGTTATCAAAGGCCAACTTTTAAATTATCTTAATATGAACAGTTTGTTAATACCAGAACAATCAGGCTATCGAGAAGGTCATTCTAGTGAAACTGCGTTGAATTTGGTGTTAGCAAAATGAAAAGAAAATATTGAGCGTAAAGAAACTATTGTTGCAGTGTTCTTGGATTTAAAACGCGCTTTCGAAACAATTTATAGGCCCTTATTGTTACGAACAATAAAGCGCTTTAGTATTACAGGTACTGCATACAAGTGGTTTGAGAGCTACTTGTGTGACAGAGCTCAACGGACTATTTTCAATGAATTTACATCTTTTCCCAAGGGAAACATTCTTGGGGTACCTCAAGGAAGTGTATTAGGGCCCATTTTATTCATAATGACATGAGACAAGTTTTACGTTTCTGTGATATTAACCTTTTTGCTGATGATACTGTACTGTTCATTGCAGCTGAAGATCTCGATTTTGCTATTATTCGCTTGAATGAGGACTTGTGTTCGCTGAGTAGATGGTTGAAATTCAAACAACTAAAACTGAATATAAGTAAAACTAAATTTATGGTTATTTCGCGCAACCGTGTTACTGAAAATGTCTCTGTGGAAGTTGACAGCGAGACACTTGAACGCGTACGTGAGATGAAATATCTTGGCGTGACTATTGATGACAAACTTAAGTTCAATATTCATATTGACAATGTCATCAAGAAAATTGCCAAAAAATATGGAATTCTCTGTCGTTTGAATAAAGAGTTGAGTACTTTTAGCAAGATTCATCTCTATAAATCAATCATCTCTCCCCACTTGGACTTTTGTTCTTCCATTTTATTTTTGGCAAATGAAACTCAAATATCGAGGTTACAGCGTTTGCAGAATAAAGTTATGCGGTTAATTTTGAGATGTAGTAGATTCACTTCCTCGGCCTTGATGTTGGATGCCTTGCAATGGTTATCTGTGAAGCAGCGAATTGTGTTCATGACGATGGTGTTCATTTTTAAAATAGTTAACGGATTGCTGCCTCGATATTTGTGTGATCGAATTGTGAGAAGAAGTGATATTCATAGATACAATACTAGAAACGCGACAGAAATTCGAACACCAAATTTTATTTTTGGAGCTTCGCAGAATTCATTATTTTTTAAAGGAATTAAAGTGTTCAATTCGATGCCTACACAGGTCAAACGTGCAGCAACGCTACTTGAGTTCAAGAGACAATGTATTTCACACGTCAAAGCTGTTTTTTAGGCAGCTAAACAGAAATGTTTTACAATTCGCGCACTAAATTGACGAAGTTTTCATAACGGATGATTTTATGTGGACTTTTGCTGTAATAGCTTTTTAGTATATATATAAGCATTGTAAAAACTATTATGTTCGTCCCGATGATAATGATGGATTTTGTATTTAATGAAGTAGTAAAAAAAAAAATGAGAAGTCTACAAAGGTTTGAGAATCGCGCGCGTTACACAGATATAATTGACTACCTTTCTTAAATTAATATATGACATTTTGAAAAATAAAGGTTTTTTTTTATTTACATACATACAGATGTATTATGCTCATGTATGTTATGAAAATTGAGTTTTTGTGACACAATAAACTTTAAAGTAGTTCTGGACATACGTCGGATTACTCGGGAAAATTATGACACTTTTGATTGTCTTTGGACGTTGAAATTCCTAGCTGTTCTAGGACTTTTCCGAGTTGGAAATTTTCTAGACTTCCCTAGGTGGGGACAACCTCATGAGTCTCATGTTAAGTTCACGGTTTACCTGTGCTTTGCTTGCTGAGTTCGGCGGGAATGGCCTTGTTGGGACTGTAGCAATTTAGCTGTGGGCTAGATTGGGTGTTGGCTTAGTTCAGATGTGAATAATGTTCAATTGATTGAAAGAAGTAAAATAATTAGAACTTGGTAATCTTGGTCGTAGAACGGCTTAGAAATTTGTGTTTAAATTTTTTTTATTCGGTAATACTGCCGTTTAAGCATTGGAATATTATGGAGGATTTTATATCTGTATTGACAAAACCAGTCCGTTTTTTTTTTTTGCTTTCTGGTTTAATTGAAGTAATAACTAATTTTCTAATAGATGAATCGTCTACCTCAAATCTTTGTAGGGGTAAGAGGCGGGACCATCATCATCATCATCATCATCATCACGAGTGGAGGCTATGCCTTCCAATGACCGGACGGAAGAATTCCTCCCTCCCAACCTGTGCGTTTGCGTCTCCGATGACGACTTTTACGTCGTGTTTTGGGCACTCGTCATAGATTCGCTCAAGCTTGTCATAGAATTCATCTTTGACGTCATCGGATTTGTCGTTTGTCGGTGCGTAGGTGTTGATTAAACTGTAGTTGAAGAAATTGCCCTTAATCCTCAACACGCATATACGGTTATCTACGGGCCTCCACCGGATGACTCTTGTTTTCTGATTCCACAGCACTACGAAAACGACGTCCCGTTCCGCTGCTTTGCCGCCACTGTAGTAGATGTGGTACTTGAAAGAAGTGCGTGCAATAGGGTCTACTGCACGGAATTCCCTTTCTCGGAATTTGGCCACCGAACCTCATGAATCGCTGCGATTTCGACTCCCTGCCGTTGTAGTTCTCGAGCAAGTAAACCAGCCCGCGCCGGTTCATTGGGAGATCGGACGTTCCAAGTACCCAATTTCCAATCGTTTACCTTAATCTTTTTCCGTGTTCATAGCCTAGGTCTTTGCCGATTGATCCATTCCGTATTTCTAAATTCGTTGTTCGTGGTTGATGAAAGGTTTCGGTATGCTACCTTACCAGGGTCGCGATACCTACATCCTGCTGATGGGGCTGCCATCTTAGGTGTAGCTGGCGGGATACAGCATTCCATAATTCAGCCGCCCGCTCCGGGTCAGACGCTGTTGTACGCCGCCCCCATGAGGATACAGCCGCGTACGACCCCCTTCCCAGTCAGCATACGACCATAGTTTCCACCGGGGTTGGTTACCCGATCTCCGCTAAGGTTACTCGTATTCCGGTCGGCACCACGTGGAGGTTGGGATAGGAGTTGCTGGACAGAGGTGAATGGCCACATTAGGGTCTCAAGTTACACGTGTCCAGCCATTTGCCAACCATTTGCATTAAAATCACCGATGCTAAAAAAACTTAGGGGAGCTCCGTAGCCGCAAGGTTACAGAGTCCGCTTTAATAAGCGGGTGGTCGTGGGTTCGAGTCTTAGTAGAATCAGGCCATTTGGTTGTCAAAGGACTTTAACCCTCTGATACCCAGTGCTGCCTCTAGACGGCCATCATCAAAAACTCAATATCTCTTCATCAAAACGTCTGTTCACACTTATTTCTCATAAAATGAACTGACATCACTTTTTCTTATGTTTATCTGCGGCTTCAAGCCTCCCCAGCTGGTCTCGAGGTACGATGCTGGCCTAACAAGCCAGTCGTCGTAGGTTCGAGTCTTGTCTCGGGAGAGACTGTTAGTGTCAGTAGGGTCGTAGCGCTAGCCCCGCAATTGTCCTGTACACTTAACGGTTGGCTGCGAAGTCTGTGTATAGTAAACAGAAGGTCAAGTTCCGAATCGGAATGTAGCACCAAGGCTTTGCTTTGCTTATCTGCGGCTTCATAATTATCTGAATCGCAAAATAGCAACCATCAAACTTTTAACGTGAACAAATGACTAAATCGGGAAAATTAATTATTTTGCGATTCATCCTGCAATGATATTTTAAATTAAAAGATTATTAGTGAGAAATTTTATACAGAATAATTATCAGTGGCTGTTCATTTGCTTTATATTTCAGGTTTGTATAAGTTTTGTTTCTATACAGTTTTAAAGTACTGCAAAATTTACAAAAAGCGAAGACCGCCTAGAGGCGGCATTGGGCACTGCCGACATGAAAAATTTTCGCTGATGCCAAGTAATGTTTCTTTGATCTGTTTCTTGTTCAGTCTTGAAACGGCGACAGGAATCGAAGCTTTGATGATGCAGCAGCTTGACAATGGAACGAATCTGGTCTGTGACATTTTAGATGGTTTGATAGTGACGATGATTACAATGGACTGAATTATCTTACACATGCGACGCGCATTTAGCCAACCGCCCCAAAAAACGGTAAACAAAAAGCTTGGCCATCACGTTCTACATTTTCAAAGTCATAAATTTTCGAGTCGAAGCTTCGCCTGCATTCAAAGGAATCATCAATGTGGTGATATGGAGATAGCGGTAGAACGAATTTGCCGGGTTCGTGCTGCTCTTCAATGTGAGCTCTCTTCGGCACCCGCCGCATGAAGGGGTTAATCGCCGAAGTGAGCTCGCTCCGCTGTCGCTGTTCGTCTTCCTCGATTTGCTGCTTTCCGGTTTCCATCCTGTTGTGTCGTCTACGGCGTTCGACTAAAGAATGAGCTTGTCAGCGAGACACTCGATATTTTATAGCTGAGCATTCACATCCCTCAACCGGAGGGAAAAACCGCATGAGGGGAAAGTAAATATCACGTCCATCATGCAATAATATACGAAGGGGAAAAACCGCAAAAGGGGAAAGTAAATTTGTCTTAGGATTTCCTTTTTTTTCTTTTTTTTTCAATGAAAACTGTTTCGCTCTATTTTTTTTCTTTTATTACAACAATTAATGCTCTCTTATTCTACAATACTCTACTGCTCTACACTCTAATCAAATACACAGAACCAAACCATATCATTGAAGCGGGAGGGTTTTTTTCTTAGTCGTTTGGGTCTCTCTAGTTCTGTTTGATTTTCTGTTGGAACATCTTCATCATAATCTGGAAGTCGAATCTCATTAATTCATCACAAAATGATTGTTCTGCATTTTTATTTTCGCGCAGCATAATTGGAATCTTCTTAATATCTTGTACGTTTCTTGAATATTGCACACCTCTGTCACTTTGAACCACAACTTTTGCACCGTCTCTGGTAAGTACGGTATAACGTTCTCCTGAAAAGATTGGTTCACCTTTTTGTTTTGTATGATGATTAGCCAAGAGTACCTTATCTCCAACCGCAATCTCTGAACTCTTTGCTCCTCTGACCCCATCGGCATACTGCTTACTATCCAGTTTAGTTAAATTATCTTTTTCGCGTATATCCATTCTATCCATTTGGTTTACTGATAGCGTTTCCCATAGAAACGGGAACGTTCCTTTGAATCTCCAGCCAAAGAGCAATTCAAACGGCGTTACACCAAACCTCGACAGTGGTCTCACTCTATTATGCATATGCAAATACTGTTCCAAAGCCATTTTCCAATTAACGTTATCCAATTTAGCAGCCGTCATGACATCTTTAACCCCTTCATTTTGGCGCTCTACAGCTCCATTCGATTGCGCGGTTAATGGTATTGCTTTTCTTATTCACACACCTCTGTCTTCCCATGTCTTCACAAACTTTTCGCTTTAAAAGGGAGGGCCATTGTCGCTGTGAATTGCCATAAGATATCCCCAGGTCTGAAAAATTTGGTTCAGTGCAGCATTTGTGTGCTCTGCGTCAGTGTTTTTCATCTCAACAACGTGTAGATATCGTGAATACGTATCTACGACCACCAGAAATTCTCCAGAGCCACAACCTTTGAATGTGAAAAAATCGATTTGAAGGATTTCCCACGGCCCCTCTTTCAGCTCCCGATTAGTCAGGGAAATGGGTGGATTTTTCTTGGACAGACGAAAGCAAGTTTCGCAACCTTTAACAAAATTTCCACTTGCTTGGACATTCCTGGCCACCAGAAGTAGTTTCTTAAAATCTTTTTCATAGTAACTGCACTGAGCCGAAGTTAGTGCTCTATCGCGAAGAGTATAAGGTAAAATTACTCGATTGTTTATAAAGATAAGAGCTCCAAGTACTCTCAAGTTCCGTGCCTCTGATTCATATCTTTTCAGAGTTTTATTCCATTTTTTTTTTGTTCACAGAACATTTATTTGACACGGCACAATACAAATTAATGTTTTACGGAGTCAATTAAGTCTAACGCCTTATGGTCTGAAATATCTTATAAGCTAAAGGCAAATTTTTTATCCTCGCTGCCGACTACGAGCTGGAACTAAATCTATTACTAAAACTAACATGGTTTTTTTATCCGAGATTCGTTTCGCTGCTAAATGGGCACCTTTATGCTCTTCAAATAGCTGTAAACAAGTAGCATGTATGACAAGTTTCGCTGATCGAGGATATCACGAACTGGCACATAGGGCTGTATTCCTCGGGCCCTGAGGGTATCCAAAAGTAGAGATCTGGCGCCGCGGAATTCAGCACTCACCCAAACCACGTGTTCAATGTCTTGATACCCCGATCCACAAACGCAATGGTTACTGCTCACCAGCCCAATAGGCAAGGGATGTGCCTCTAACCCGTAGTGGTTGGACGTAATCCGAGACATCATGCGAATGAAATCTCGTCCTACATCCAACCCCCGAAACCAAGGTTTGGTGGAAACCTTGGGGATGATGCTGTGTAGCCACCTCCCCAGTTCTCCCTTATCCCACGAGGTCTGCCAGTTGACAAATGTATTCTGACGTGAAAATTTTAAAAATTCATTGTAGGCAATTGGTCTGTTGTAAATATCACCGTTTCTTGCGCCCACCTTAGCCAAAGTGTCCGCTTTATCATTGCCCGGAATGGAACAATGAGAAGGGACCCACACTAAGGTAATCTGAGAAAATTTTTCGGATAAAGCACTCAGATGTTCCCGTATTTTCTCCAGGAAATACGGAGAGTGCCGTACATCCTTCATCGATTTGAAAGCCTCAATAGAACTGAGACTGTCCGTAAAGATGAAGTAATGGTCCGTGGGCATTTTTCCAATAATCCCTAGGGTATACTGAATTGCAGTCAATTCTGCGACGTAAACAGAAGCAGGATTATCGAGCTTGTAGGAGGCGGTAAAATTATTGTTGAAGATACCGAAGCCAGTGGACCCGTTGAGAAGTGATCCATCAGTATGAAACGCATTGTCGCAGTTGATGTTTTTAAATTTATTATAAAATATTTTAGGGATCTGCTGCACGCGTAAATGATCCGGGATTCCACGAGTTTCTTCCATCATTGATGTATCGAAAAATACAGTAGAAACAGAAGTATCTAACAAGTTGACACGATTGGAGGTGTATGAGGAAGGATTTATACTTTGAGACATGTGATTGAAATACACAGTCATGAAACGGGTTTGAGAATTAAGTTCAACTAGCCTATCGAAATTTTCAATTACCAAGGGGTTCAAAACCTCACATTTGATGAGAATACGAGTAGTCAGATCTCAAAAGCGGTCTTTTAATGGGAGAACGCCCGCCAAAACTTCCAAACTCATCGTATGGGTCGAATGCATGCAACCTAAGGCAATACGCAAACAACGATACTGCAATCGTTCCAGCTTGATTAAACGGGTGTTTGCAGCGAAGCGGAAGCAGAAGCACCCGTACTCAAGCACCGACAATATCGTTGTTTGGTAAAGCCTTATAAGGTCTCCTGGGTGGGCGCCCCACCATGATCCAGTAATTGTACGGAGAAAATTTACTCGCTGTTGACATTCTTTCATCAAATACCGAACGTGACATCCCCAGGTGCCTTTTGAATCGAGCCAGACACCAAGATATTTATATACCAGAACCTGAGAAATCGTTTCACCCATTAACTGTAAGTGGAGCTGAGCAGGCTCGCGCTTCCTAGAAAAAACTACTATCTCAGTCTTCTCCGAAGAGAATTCGATACCTAGCTGTAAAGCCCAAGCAGACAAATTGTCCAAGGTATCTTGCAATGGTCCTTGCAAATCGGCAGCTTTGGCTTCTGTAACAGAAACCACGCTGTCGTCTGCAAGTTGTCTTATCGTGCATGAATTTGCCAGACATGCGTCAATGTCATTCACATAAAAATTGTAAAAGAGGGGGCTTAAACATGAGCCCTGGGAAAGACCCATGTAGCTAATGCGAAAAGTTGCCAAATCACCGTGCGTAAAATGCATATGCTTTTCGGAAAAAAAATTATGCAAAAAGTTGTTTAAAATTGGTGAAAATCCTTGTCGGTGAAGTTTGCCCGAAAGAATGTCAATAGAAACGGAATCAAAAGCCCCATTAATGTCCAAGAACACAGATGCCATCTGTTCTTTGCGAGCATATGCTAGCTGAATATCTGTAGGAAGCAACGCAAGACAATCATTCGTTCCTTTGGCACGGCGGAAGCCAAATTGAGTATCTGATAGTAGACCGTTTGATTCGACCCAATGGTCTAATCGACGGAGTATCATTTTCTCCATCAATTTCCGGATACAGGATAGCATTGCAATCGGCCTATAAGAGTTGTGATCAGAAGCTGGTTTTCCCGGTTTTTGGATGGCGATCACCTTCACTTGCCTCCGATCCTGTGGTACAATTTCCTTCTCCAGGAACTTATTGAATAAATTCAATAAACGCCTCTTGGCAGTGCCTGGTACATTCTTCAACAAGTTGAATTTGATTCTATCTAACCCAGGTGCGTTATTGTTACAGGAAAGGAGGGCAACCGAAAATTCTGCCATCGTAAAAGGTGATTCTATCACGTCGTGGCCCGGAGACGTATCGCGAACAAAGTTTTGCGCAGGAACAGAGTCCGGACATACTTTCCTGACAAAATCAAATATCCACCGGCTTGAAGACTCCTCGCTTTCGTTGACCGTTATACGATTTCGCATTCTTCGGGCTGTGTTTTAAAGAGTGCTCATCGATGTCTCCCTCGACGTTTCGTTAACCAATCGACGCCAATATCCGCGTTTCTTTGCTCGGACCAAGCTTTTAAACCTGGTCTCAAGCTCCAAATAACGTTTAAAGTCGTCGGGTCTACGTTTCACCCGAAAAAAGGCCTTAAACGCGTCTGATTTTTCCGTGTAGACATCGGAGCACTCTTGGTCCCACCACGGAGTGGGAGGCCGTTCTTTGATCGTTACGCCGGAATATTTCTTCGTATGGGCTTGCAACGCGGCGTCTAGAATCAAGCCCGCGAGGAGGTTGTATTCTTCAAGTGGTGGGTGATGTTGAATCGACTCGACAGCTTCTGAAATCATTTCCTCGTATAACTTCCAATCGATATTCCGTGTGAAGTCATACGGAATATCAACTGATCGCGTGCGAGTTGAACCATTATCAATCGAAATTTGAATAGGGAAATGATCACTACCGTGGGGATCAAGGACTACCTTCCATATGCAATCCAACCGTAGCGATGTTGAACATAAAGATAAATCTAAAGCACTGCGGCGCGCTGGAGGTTTCGGAACGCGTGTCATGTCCCCGTTGTTTAATATTGTCATGTCGAAGTCGTCGCAGAGGTTATAGATCAAAAAGGAACGGTTATCATTAGAAGGGGAACCCCAAGCCACGCCGTGAGAGTTAAAATCTCCCAAAATCAAATGTGGCGAGGGAAGAAGTTCTATTAAATCAAAAAGCAGCCGTTGCCTAACCTGTGCTCTGGGAGGAATATATATTGAGGCAATACAAAGCTCTTTACCTTGTATTGTCATTTGACATGCGACAGCTTCGACGCCTGGGACCGAGGGGAGGTTAATACGATAGAAAGAATAGCACTTCTTAATCCCTAGAAGTACTCTTCCGTAAGGGGTGTCTCGGTCAAGGCGAATTATATTTAAACCATGGAAGTTAAGATCTACATTTGAAGTGAGCCAAGTTTCACAGAGGGAAAATGCAAAGCATTTATGCTTCTTGATCAAAACTTTAAAAGAATCAATTCTGGGGATTATACTTCTACAATTTCACTCTAAAATAGAGATAGAATCCTTCATCTCAGCCGATGAATTAGCCATCGAAGGATACGATCGCTGCAAGGAGGGGCCATTTAGCAGTCAACTGCTTCAAAAACGTTTTAACTGTTGGTAGAAATGCCAGCAGAAGACTTTTAAGAGGATCAGTTATGTTGAAATTTTCAAAAATCCAGTCCACAGTGCCGGAAACTCCTTACTTAAAAACAGTTTCGCCAACCCCGGAGGACTTTGCTTCGGATTTTCTACAGCACTTTTTTGTTTCTTAGTATCAGTCACTTCAGATGGAGACCTTCTCTGTCCTTTCCTAGGAAGCCTAGGGGAAGAAAGGTTTTTTCTCTTCCTAGATTTCCCGGGTTCAACAAAAGAAGGTTCCCCAACTGAATCGTCAGAATCAGACACATCGGATGACAAGACCTCAAAAAGATTTGGGGAAACCAGTTTGGTGGCAGCGGTCTCTTTGAGCATTTCTGCGAAAGTGCTCTTAGAGCGCTCTTTCAGAGACCGCTTGATCTTCTCTTGGCGTTGTTTGTACGCGGGACATGCAGACAGCTCATGCGGAGTCTGCCCACAATAAAGGCACTTTTCAGCACCCTTATTACAGGCATCGTCCGCATGTTGCTCTCCGCACTTGCCACAACGTGCTTTATTGCCACATTGGGGGGAGGCCGTATGGCCAAACTGTTTGCACTTTAGGCAATTCATTACCCGCGGTACAAACAAGCGCACGGGTAGACGCACCTTGTCCACGAGCACATAGCTCGGTAGAGCAGACCCGGCGAAAGTCACGCGAAAAGAGTCTGATGGGGTGTAAGTTTTTACACCCTTGTCGAGCGATACTGAATGTAATTGCTTACATTCGAGTATCTTGACTGGTTTAAGGCTGGAATTCTTGAAGATGCCTTCTCCAGCCTTCAACAGGTCCTCGACGGTCAGACTCGATTCGCTGACCACACCGTCAATCTCAACTACGCGAGCTGGAATGTACACGTGGTACTCCCGCGTGAAGAGCTCACAAGCAGCAATCTCGTTTGCTTGCTTGAGGTCGGACACCAAAACATGCAGCTTATTCGGGTGTACTTTGGTAATTTCAGTCACGGCTATAAACCGTGCCAGATCTCTACAGATTTGCATTGTGTTTAATGCTTTTACTTTCGGCCGGAAAAATACAGCCCCAATACCAGCTTTGCCCCCCGGACACTGCTTAAGCCGATGGGTAGCTTTCTGCGGGGCTCCATTTTTAACCCTTGGAACTTTGTATCCGGAAGGGCTAGGCGGTGGAACGAGCGGATCCCCGCGTTCGTCGTCCATGTTGGACGCGTGAGCCACACACGCAAAATGCCAATCAGCAAATAACAATGTATAAAAAAAACAAGAAAAAAAAACTACTTAGCTTCTGCAGCCGCTCTCCACCGCAATCAGCGCACGGGCGATGCCAATCTCCAGTCCTTCACACAAGAGCCCGGTAGCAAAAGCTGCAGCCGTTCCAGCCACACAGCAGCACCAATACAGCCAAACAGCAGTGCGCCGGGTACTGGATCTCTCGCAGTAGCGACACAACGCACAGTCTGTGGCGTACGGTAGCAAAAGGCGATGATGCGTTCCTTTGTCTTCAATAAACGACGGCAACGAGCAGCAGTGCACACGCGATACACGGTGACCTTGAAGGCTACTGGTTTACTGGTCGGCACTATCGAGATCGAAATAAAATTGCGACCGAACACGACGACAGCACAACTCGGAATGATGAGTTTTATTCCATTGATTGGTTTTTATCGCTTCACGGACCAGAGTCTGTTCCTGATATCTTTCTGCTTCAACTTCGATATCGTCCCAGGTAATTTCCATTGTGCCGGTATCCAAAAAATACAAAATAGAAACATGTTTGAATCATCGAAGGATTCTGTAGACTGTGATTCATTAACCAATCGAGATAATGCATCGGCCATATTCATTTCTTCTGGCACCCGAACTACCTAAAAGTTATACGGCTGTAGTCTAAGGGCCCACGACTCGGCTCGTGAAACTGCTCTCTTCCTATTCTGTGCGTACCTCCAAAAACAAATTCGTTAGATTCCGCACCTGGATCAAACAGTCCCAAGCCGTGGTGTGGCCTTTGCTGTACGTAAGAGTCGTCTCCATTCCACTCGGTCCATGGCTGCAGTTCGCCAGCTCTGCAGTCTGCGTAGGGTCCGCAGGTCGTCTTCCACCTGATCGATCCACCTTGCCCGCTGTGCACCTCTCCGTTTCGTCCCTGACGGATTGGTTTCTAGAACCATCTTTACCGGGCTGTCGTCTGAGATCCTTACAACATGCCCAGCCCACCGCAACCTGTCTATCTTAGCGGTGTGGACGATAGATGGCTCCCCAAGCAGCTCCTGCAGTTCGTGGTTCATTCGCCTTCTCCACACTCCGTTTTCCATTCCACCGAAGATGGTACGCAACACCTTCCGCTCGAAGACCGCAAGGGCGCGTTGGTCCTCCAAAAGCATAGTCCATGTGTCATGCCCGTAGAGGACTACCGGTCTGATCAGCGTCTTGTAGATGGTTGACTTTGTGCGGCAACGAATTCTGCTCGATCGGAGCGTCCTCCGGAGACCAAAGTATGCACGATTTCCTGCCATAATGCGCCGTTGAATTTCTCTGCTGGTATCGTTGTCGGCAGTTACCAGTGAGCCCAGATACACGAACTCATCAACCACCTCAATTTCATCACCACCAATTTGAACTCGAGGTGGGAGGTTAGCACTGTCATCTCGTGAACCCTTTCCTTTCATGTACTTCGTCTTCGATGCATTGAAGACCAGTCCAATCCGTTTGGCTTCAGCCTTTAGTCCGATGTACGTAGCTGCCATCTTCACAAAGGTCCGAGCCACAATGTCATTATCGTCGGCGAAACCAAACAGTTGAACCGACAGTCGTAATAGATTCCGCACCTGTTCGTATGTTTAAAAGATACACTGAGAATCGCTCAACACCCCACACCATGGCAAGGGCTTCTTTTTGCGTCTGTGGATATATTTTTTCTGCCACTGCCAATGCCTTTGATGCACACGAAATAATCCGAGGTCTCGAATCAAGGCCATACTGAACTAAAACTGCTCCTAGCCCGTAAGGTGAAGCATCGACGTACAATTCAGTCTCATCATTCTGGCTAAAATATCCAAGAGTCTTGATATGTTTCCACGTATTAGTCTTCAAGTAGCAAAACTCGTTTTCGAGATCCTGATCCCAGTGAAACATTTGTGCATTGGACAAAGCTCTCAAGTGACGTGTCCTGTCCGCCCTTTGCAAGATTAATCTGTCGATGAATGTGACAAGTTCAAGAAAACTTTTCACCTCTGCTGAAGACTGAGGTCGCCGTGCATCCATGATTGCACTAATTTTCTCATTTTCAACTTGCCAGCCTTCACTTGACACGTTAAAGCCCAGAAACTTAACTTCCTCTTTTCCAAATGAACATTTATCGTTGTTTATTCTGACATTATGATCTTTCAACTTCTTTAATACTTTTTGAAGATTTCGATCATGTTCTTCTTTCGTTGATCCACACACCAAGATACCGTCCAGATAATTGACGGTTCCTTCGCATTCTGATAATATTACTGTTTGCATGACTTCTTGAAAAATATCAGGAGCATCTGTTAGTCCGAACGGCAACCGACAGCATCTGTACAGTGCTTCACCGGCAAAAAAAATTGTAAGGTGTCTAGGGGTGTGCGAAACTGGCTTTTCTGGTGTCGAAATGAAACGAAACGAAATTAACCCTTAATTTCGGTTTCGCCAAATTAGTCGAAACGAAATCAAGGTGGATTTCGAGTTCTCGAGACGAAACGAAATTGGTCTCTGAATTTCGCGAAATTTCGCGAAATTTCGAAAATTAATATACATGTTTCTGAAACATAGCATTACAATGATTTGAAACGTTGGAGCGTACGCTAACGAAGTACCCTCCAGCAGCTGATCGCAAGGTGCTTACCTGGTCGACGAAGAGTAACGTAGGTATTCAGATATCGATAAACCGATGATGACGAGAAAATCGAAAATGTTAAAAACTAAAATCTTGATGCATATATTCATTTATACAGATTATCTTGCAGGTAATAGTAGCGCGATAGATACAAATGATCTAAGGGTCACACTCGAAATGTCTTTGTAAATAATAATTTATAACTTCTGAACTGATTCTTTTGGTTTGAATGCAAATATGTTTAAAATAGTAATCCTTCTTTCATAGCCCTTTCATCATTCAAAATCCAAGTTTTGTCCTAGAGCTCGAACTGGAAAACATGAGAGACGGTAGGTAGGTTTTCAACCATTCCTGTGAGTTTTCGTGTCCCTAGCAAAGATAACTTCTCCAAAGAGTTTTTCCCTATGCAAACGTAAAAGCTGTAAAACCTTTTGAGAGCAACCATTTTGAGCTTTAGGGCAACTTTTTTTCGCTTTTGTCGACCAGTGTTACTAAATTTTTTTTACACCGTTTAGTCAGACTAGACTAAGTGACATCTTTATCAATTCGAGGAAAACAAAATTTAAGTTAACTATTCTGTAAACTTTGAAGTTTTCAATATTTTTGCACATCTTTTAATATAACTTAAAATTACTTTTTAACTGAGCAGTTCCACAAAAAATGTCCCAGTTTCAATATTTTTTGTCATTTTTGATTTGGCTTAAACTTTGCATAAACGTTTCTATAGGCTGAGAAGCTATTTAAAATGCTATATTGGAAGGATTATTGTGATTATAAAAATTTTCAGAGCCAAAAGTTTTTTGATCAATGTGACGTCTCTGGAAATGTTTTGGATAGTAATTTTAGCTTATTTTTCAAAAATCTTTTTTTTGTATAATTATAAAAAAAACATTACCGAAGCGATGTAGAAATTAAAAAAAAGTTATATTTTTCAAAAAAAAGCCAAAGACACTATGCCAATCAAACAAACTGTTTCGATTATAAAAACATTTTAACTACCCACAGAGTGCCCAATTGGAGATTAAAATTATTTTTTTAGCTAAATAGGTTTGTTTGACTGGCATAACTAGTGTCTCTGGTAAGGTTGTAGAAAATAATTTTGTCCTAAAAAAATATGCCCTGTGAGTTTCTGCGACACCAAAAATAATAAAATGCATTTGGGACCATTCTCAAACTACGTGGTCATATTTTGATCCCTTTTATACTCCCCCGTGGTCTTTCGTGGTCTTTTGTTTTGTGATCTTATTCTGCAAATATATGTACAATAAAGTATGAAAAATTTATAAAAAAATGAAGGTTTAAGAAAACTGATTATTAGTTATTGCGCAAATTGTAAATAGAATTTTCAGTAATATCATTTCCTCAAAACCAAAATAACAAATAGACAATGGTTGTTTAATTTTTAATAATATTTCATTGTTTTTAACAAATATAATAATTTCCTCACCTGAAAGTAATTGAAAATACGCTATTCTGTTGAGTATATTCAAAATGATTTTCAATTTGTTTTTTTTTTTCCTCATCTATAGTTTATTTGACACGGCACAAATACAATTCAATGTTTAACGGCGCCAATTATATCTGGTAGCTTACTTTCTAAAGTATCTCAATAACTAAAAGCAAATTTTTTATCCTCGCTGCCGACTACGAGCTGAAACTAAATCTAACTTAAGCTAGAATGTTTTGCATGAAAAGCACTGATTTGTTGTTTGATGGTTTTCCATCGCCATAGGTAAGCAGCATATTGAATATGTTCCGCTGCTGGGCCAAGATATTACGGACTGGCATATTGGGTTGTCTCCCTCGGGGCCTGAGAGTATCGTGCGGGTTTAGTTGCTGTTTCCGGATCCGGGGTCTTAACGTGTTCTTGTCGTTTGGTTGGATGTAGGCGGAAGGGGATAGGACTAAACTGGGGCGTGGATGGATTTCAGGAAAACGTATACAAGGGACATGTAGGATAGGTCACGGCTTGCCAAGACATCACGAACAGGAACAGCCGACTGCCTACCTTCGGCCTGCAGGGAAGCTATTAATCTAGACCGGGCGTCACGGTATACAGGGCATGACCAAACAACGTGCTCTATGTCGTGATAACCTTCACCACAGGCACAGATACCACTCTCCCCGAGCCCAACACGACGGAGATGCGCGTCAAATCTATAGTGATTGGACATAAGCCGGGACAACACGCAAATGAAATCCCGACCTACATCCAACCCCTTGAACCACGGGTTCGTCGATGCCTTGGGGATTATGGAATGTAACCACCTTCCCAGTTCCCCCTTGGTCCAAGAATTTTGCCAACTGATGATCGTATTCTGACGTACAAATGCGAAAAATTCATTAAAGGCAATTGGTCTTTCATAAATATCACCGTTTGTTGCGCCCACCTTAGCCAAAAAGTCCGCTTTCTCATTGCCCGGTATCGAGCAGTGAGAAGGGACCCACGCTAAGGTAATCTGAGTAGATTTTTCGGATAAAGCACTCAGATGTTCCCGTATTTTCCCCAGGAAATACGGAGAGTGCTTAATATCTTTCATCGATCGGAGAGCCTCAATGGAACTGAGACTGTCCGTAAAGATGAAATAATGGTCCGTGGGCATTTTTTCGATAATCCCTAGGGTGTACTGAATTGCAGCTAATTCTGCGACGTAAACAGAAGCAGGATTATCGAGCTTATGGGAGACGGTTAAATTGTTATTGAAGATACCGAAGCCAGTGGACCCATCAAGAAGTGATCCGTCAGTGTAGTACATATTGTCGCAGTTGATGTTTCGATATTTATTGGAAAAAATTTTGGGGATCTGCTGCACGCGTAAATGATCCGGGATTCCACGAGTTTCTTCTATCATGGATGTATCGATAAACACAGTAGAATCAGAAGTATTTGATAAGTCGACACGATTTGGAATATTCGAAGAAGGGTTAATATTTTGGGACATGTGATTGAAATACAATGTCATAAAACGGGTTTGAGAATTAAGTTCGATTAACCTTTCAAAATTTTCAATCACGGGACGGTTCAAGACCTCACATTTGATAAGAATACGAGAAGACAGGCTCCAGAAGCGGTTTTTCAATGGTAGTACTCCAGCTAAGACCTCCAAACTCATCGTATGGGTCGACTGCATGCAACCTAAGGCGATACGCAAACAACGATATTGTATTCGCTCCAGTTTGATCAAATGTGTGTTTGCTGCGGAGCGGAAGCAGAAACACCCGTACTCAATAACAGACAATATCGTTGTTTGGTAAAGCCTTATAAGGTCTCCTGGGTGGGCTCCCCACCATTGTCCGGTTATTGTACGAAGAAAATTCACTCTTTGTTGACATTTTTTCATCAGATACCTCACGTGACAACCCCAGGTGCCTTTTGAATCGAGCCAGACACCAAGATATTTGTGTACCAAAACCTGAGAAATCGTTTTACCCATTAATTGTGTTTGAAGCTGAGCAGGTTCATGCTTCCTAGAAAAAACTACTATCTCAGTCTTCTCCGGAGAGAATTCGATACCTAGCTGTAAAGCCCAAGCAGACAAATTGTCCAAGGTATCTTGCAATGGTCCTTGCAAATCGGCAGCTTTGGCTCCTGTAACAGAGATTACACTGTCGTCTGCAAGTTGTCTTATCGTGCATGAGTTTGCCAGACATTCGTCGATGTCATTTACATAAAAGTTGTAAAGAAGGGGGCTTAAACATGAGCCCTGGGGAAGACCCATGTAGCTAATGCGAAAAGTTGCCAAATCGCCGTGCGTAAAATGCATGTGCTTTTCGGACAACAAATTGTGCAAAAAATTGTTCAAAATTGGAGAAAATCCTTGTCGGTGAAGTTTACCCGAAAGAATGTCAATAGAAACGGAATCAAAAGCCCCCTTAATGTCCAAGAACGCAGACGCCATTTGTTCTTTGCGAGCATACGCCAGCTGAATATCTGTTGAAAGCAACGCAAGACAATCATTCGTCCCTTTGGCACGGCGGAAGCCAAAATGAGTATCTGATAGTAGACCATTTGATTCGACCCAATGGTCTAAAATTCTGCCATCGTAAAAGGTGATTCAATCGCGTCGTGGCCCGGAGACGCATCGCGAACAATGTTTTGCTCAGGAACAGAGTCCGGACATACTTTCCTGGCAAAATCAAATATCCACCGACTTGAAGACTCCTCGCTTTCGTTGACCGTTACGCGATTCCGCATTCTTCGGGCTGTGTTCCAAAGAGTGCTCATTGATGTCTCCCTCGACGTCTCGTTTACGAACCGACGCCAATATCCGCGTTTCTTCGCCTTAGTCAAGCTTTCAAACTTGGTATCAAGCTCCGAATAACGTTTAAAGTCGTCGGCATCGTCTGTATCCCGGAAGGTCAGATACGCGTCGGATCTTTGCGTGTAGACATCGGAGCACTCTTGGTCCCACCACGGAGTGGGAGGCCGTTCTTTGATCGTTACGCCGGGATATTTCTTCGTTTGGGCTTGCAACGCGGCGTCGAGAATCAAGCCCGCGAGGAGGTTGTATTCTTCAAGTGGTGGATGATGTTGAATCGACTCGACCGCTTTTGAAATCATTTCCTCGTATAACTTCCAATCGACATTCCGTGTGAGGTCATACGGAATGTCAATTGGTCGCATGCGAGTTGACCCGTTATGATTTGAAATAAGAATAGGCAAATGGTCGCTACCGTGAGGATCAAGGATTACCTTCCATGTGCAATCCAACCGTAGCGACGTCGAACATAAGGATAAATCCAAAGCGCTTGGGCGCGCTGGAGGTTTCGGGATACGTGTCATTTCACCGTTATTTAAAATAGTCATGTCGAAGTCATCGCAAAGGTTATAGATTAAAGAGGAGCGGTTATCATTGTATGGGGAACCCCAAGCCACGCCATGAGAGTTGAAGTCTCCCAAAATCAAACGTGGCGAGGGAAGAAGTTCTATTAAATCAAAGAGCAGCCGTTGCCCAACCTGTGCTCTGGGAGGAATATATATTGAGGCAATACAAAGCTCTTTACCTTGTATTGTCATTTGACATGCGACAACTTCGATGCCTGGAATCGAGGGGAGGTTAATACGATAGAAAGAATAGCACTTTTTAATCCCTAAAAGTACTCCTCCATATGGGGTGTCTCGATCAAGGCGAATAATATTAAAATCATGGAAGTTGAGATCAATATTTGAAGTAAGCCATGTTTCACAAAGGGAAAATGTATCGCATTTGTTTTTATTTATCAAAACTTTAAACGAATCAATTTTTGGTAAAATACTTCTACAATTCCACTGTAAGACAGAGATAGAATCCTTCATATACGCAGTTGAATTAGGCATCGAAGGATACAATCGCTGCAAGGAGGGGCCATTGGGCAGTCAACTGCTTCAAAAATGATCTAACTGTTGGGAGGAATGCTGTAAGAAAAATTTTAATTGGATCGGGTACATTGAAATTTTCAAAAATCCAGTCCACAATGTCAGAAAATTTCACTAATCCAGAGTTTGTTTCATCAACTGGATGTGCAAAAGGAACAACTGGGGTTTTAGATGTTCCTGGCAGTGCTGGAAACTCCTTCTGGGACTTTAAATTTGCAAGCCCAGGAGGAGTTTGCTTCGGTTTTTCCGCAGCACTGTTTGGTTTGTTCGTACTTTTCATTACACTTTGGGAAATCTTAGGACCTTTACGGGGAAGTTTAGGAGAAGAAACATTTTTCCTCTTCCTAGACTCCCCAGGATTGGCATAAGATGTTCCCGCTGATGAATCGTCAGAATCGGTTTCATCAGAGGGCAACAGATCAAAGGGGTTCGATGTTATGGTAGAAGTGGTCACGGTCTTCTTCAGCATCTCAGCGTAAGAACGCTTTGAACGCTCCTTAAGTGACCGCTTGATTTTATCTCTGCGCTGCATGTACACCGGGCATGTGGAGAGCTCATGCTGGTTTTCCCCACAGTGAATACATTTTTCAGCATTAACACTGCAAGAATCTTCCGCATGAGTCTCCCCACACTTGCTACATCGTGCCTTATTGCAGCAGTAGGCGGCTGTGTGGCCTAACTGCTTGCAATTGGTGCAATTCATAACACGGGGTACATACAATCGCACAGGCAGACGAACCCGGTCGATCGAGACGTGGCTAGGGAGTGCAGATCCGGCAAACGTAACGCGAAACGAGTCTGACGGAGTGTAAACTTTTTTACCGCCGACGAGAGACATGGACCGCAATTGCTTACAATCCAAAATCTTCGCCTGTGTTTCAGTATTTTTGAAGCAACCGGTTGCGCTTTTTAGGATACACTCGACAGACAGACTCGAATCGGTTATGACACCGTCGATCTCCACGTCTCGTGCGGGTATGTAGACGCGATACTCGCGTGTGAAGAGCTCAGAGCAAGCGATAGTATTGGCCTGTGCCAGATCACTGACCACGACACGGAGCTTGTTAGGTCGGACCTTGGAAATTTCGGTCACGGCCTTGTACCCCTTCGTCAGGTCTTTAGCAATTTGCAGTATGTTTGAACGCTTTGAATTCACTCCTGCCTTTGGACGAAAATAAACAGTATAGCTGCCCTGTTGAGATCCGTCCGGGTAAAGCCTGGGGCGAGGGGGGACTGGAGAATGAACAGGGGAGGGGGTAACAGAAGGGTCAGGGTCAGGGGGGTTCGGGGATGGTGGCACGGAAGCAGGATGGAAGCAGAAACACCCGTACTCAATAACAGACAATATCGTTGTTTGGTAAAGCCTTATAAGGTCTCCTGGGTGGGCTCCCCACCATTGTCCGGTTATTGTACAAAGAAAATTCACTCTTTGTTGACATTTTTTCATCAGATACCTCACGTGACATCCCCAGGTGCCTTTTGAATCGAGCCAGACACCAAGATATTTGTGTACCAAAACCTGAGAAATCGTTTTACCCATTAATTGTGTTTGAAGCTGAGCAGGTTCATGCTTCCTAGAAAAAACTACTATCTCAGTCTTCTCCGGAGAGAATTCGATACCTAGCTGTAAAGCCCAAGCAGACAAATTGTCCAAGGTATCTTGCAATGGTCCTTGCAAATCGGCAGCTTTGGCTCCTGTAACAGAGATTACACTGTCGTCTGCAAGTTGTCTTATCGTGCATGAGTTTGCCAGACATTCGTCGATGTCATTTACATAAAAGTTGTAAAGAAGGGGGCTTAAACATGAGCCCTGGGGAAGACCCATGTAGCTAATGCGAAAAGTTGCCAAATCGCCGTGCGTAAAATGCATGTGCTTTTCGGACAACAAATTGTGCAAAAAATTGTTCAAAATTGGAGAAAATCCTTGTCGGTGAAGTTTACCCGAAAGAATGTCAATAGAAACGGAATCAAAAGCCCCCTTAATGTCCAAGAACGCAGACGCCATTTGTTCTTTGCGAGCATACGCCAGCTGAATATCTGTTGAAAGCAACGCAAGACAATCATTCGTCCCTTTGGCACGGCGGAAGCCAAAATGAGTATCTGATAGTAGACCATTTGATTCGACCCAATGGTCTAAACGACGGAGTATCATTTTTTCCATCAATTTCCGGATACAGGATAGCATTGCAATCGGCCTATAAGAGTTGTGATCAGAAGCTGGTTTCCCTGGTTTTTGGATGGCGATCACCTTCACTTGCCTCCAATCCTGCGGTACAATATTTTGCTCCAGGAACTTATTAAACAAGTTCAACAAGCGCCTCTTGGCATTGCCGGGTAGATTCTTCAACAAGTTGAATTTGATTCTATCTAACCCAGGCGCGTTATTGTTACAGGACAGGAGGGCAACTGAAAATTCTGCCATCGTAAAAGGTGATTCAATCGCGTCGTGGCCCGGAGACGCATCGCGAACAATGTTTTGCTCAGGAACAGAGTCCGGACATACTTTCCTGGCAAAATCAAATATCCACCGACTTGAAGACTCCTCGCTTTCGTTGACCGTTACGCGATTCCGCATTCTTCGGGCTGTGTTCCAAAGAGTGCTCATTGATGTCTCCCTCGACGTCTCGTTTACGAACCGACGCCAATATCCGCGTTTCTTTGCCTTAGTCAAGCTTTCAAACTTGGTATCAAGCTCCGAATAACGTTTAAAGTCGTCGGCATCGTCTGTATCCCGGAAGGTCAGATACGCGTCGGATCTTTGCGTGTAGACATCGGAGCACTCTTGGTCCCACCACGGAGTGGGAGGCCGTTCTTTGATCGTTACGCCGGGATATTTCTTCGTTTGGGCTTGCAACGCGGCGTCGAGAATCAAGCCCGCGAGGAGGTTGTATTCTTCAAGTGGTGGATGATGTTGAATCGACTCGACCGCTTTTGAAATCATTTCCTCGTATAACTTCCAATCGACATTCCGTGTGAGGTCATACGGAATGTCAATTGGTCGCATGCGAGCTGACCCGTTATGATTTGAAATAAGAATAGGCAAATGGTCGCTACCGTGAGGATCAAGGATTACCTTCCATGTGCAATCCAACCGTAGCGACGTCGAACATAAGGATAAATCCAAAGCGCTTGGGCGCGCTGGAGGTTTCGGGATACGTGTCATTTCACCGTTGTTTAAAATAGTCATGTCGAAGTCATCGCAAAGGTTATAGATTAAAGAGGAGCGGTTATCATTGTATGGGGAACCCCAAGCCACGCCATGAGAGTTGAAGTCTCCCAAAATCAAACGTGGCGAGGGAAGAAGTTCTATTAAATCAAAGAGCAGCCGTTGCCCAACCTGTGCTCTGGGAGGAATATATATTGAGGCAATACAAAGCTCTTTACCTTGTATTGTCATTTGACATGCGACAACTTCGATGCCTGGAATCGAGGGGAGGTTAATACGATAGAAAGAATAGCACTTTTTAATCCCTAAAAGTACTCCTCCATATGGGGTGTCTCGATCAAGGCGAATAATATTAAAATCATGGAAGTTGAGATCAATATTTGAAGTAAGCCATGTTTCACAAAGGGAAAATGTATCGCATTTGTTTTTATTTATCAAAACTTTAAACGAATCAATTTTTGGTAAAATACTTCTACAATTCCACTGTAAGACAGAGATAGAATCCTTCATATACGCAGTTGAATTAGGCATCGAAGGATACAATCGCTGCAAGGAGGGGCCATTGGGCAGTCAACTGCTTCAAAAATGATCTAACTGTTGGGAGGAATGCTGTAAGAAAAATTTTAATTGGATCGGGTACATTGAAATTTTCAAAAATCCAGTCCACAATGTCAGAAAATTTCACTAATCCAGAGTTTGTTTCATCAACTGGATGTGCAAAAGGAACAACTGGGGTTTTAGATGTTCCTGGCAGTGCTGGGAACTCCTTCTGGGACTTTAAATTTGCAAGCCCAGGAGGAGTTTGCTTCGGTTTTTCCGCAGCACTGTTTGGTTTGTTCGTACTTTTCATTACACTTTGGGAAATCTTAGGACCTTTACGGGGAAGTTTAGGAGAAGAAACATTTTTCCTCTTCCTAGACTCCCCAGGATTGGCATAAGATGTTCCCGCTGATGAATCGTCAGAATCGGTTTCATCAGAGGGCAACAGATCAAAGGGGTTCGATGTTATGGTAGAAGTGGTCACGGTCTTCTTCAGCATCTCAGCGTAAGAACGCTTTGAACGCTCCTTAAGTGACCGCTTGATTTTATCTCTGCGCTGCATGTACACCGGGCATGTGGAGAGCTCATGCTGGTTTTCCCCACAGTGAATACATTTTTCAGCATTAACACTGCAAGAATCTTCCGCATGAGTCTCCCCACACTTGCTACATCGTGCCTTATTGCAGCAGTAGGCGGCTGTGTGGCCTAACTGCTTGCAATTGGTGCAATTCATAACACGGGGTACATACAATCGCACAGGCAGACGAACCCGGTCGATCGAGACGTGGCTAGGGAGTGCAGATCCGGCAAACGTAACGCGAAACGAGTCTGACGGAGTGTAAACTTTTTTACCGCCGACGAGAGACATGGACCGCAATTGCTTACAATCCAAAATCTTCGCCTGTGTTTCGGTATTTTTGAAGCAACCGGTTGCGCTTTTTAGGATACACTCGACAGACAGACTCGAATCGGTTATGACACCGTCGATCTCCACGTCTCGTGCGGGTATGTAGACGCGATACTCGCGTGTGAAGAGCTCAGAGCAAGCGATAGTATTGGCCTGTGCCAGATCACTGACCACGACACGGAGCTTGTTAGGTCGGACCTTGGAAATTTCGGTCACGGCCTTGTACCCCTTCGTCAGGTCTTTAGCAATTTGCAGTATGTTTGAACGCTTTGAATTCACTCCTGCCTTTGGACGAAAATAAACAGTATAGCTGCCCTGTTGAGATCCGTCCGGGTAAAGCCTGGGGCGAGGGGGGACTGGAGAATGAACAGGGGAGGGGGTAACAGAAGGGTCAGGGTCAGGGGGGTTCGGGGATGGTGGCACGGGAGGCGAGGGATCTATATCCATTGCGCTAAATGTAGCGCACTAGCGCACTAGCGCCGACAAGAACACGTACCTCTTTACTTCTTCCTTCCAGCAGTGGTTGTCCGATCGTTCGAAGCTGCACCCAAAGCAGCCAGCAGCACCAGTACAGCAGCACCAATACAGCCACCAGCAGTGAGCCGGGTGTGAGATCACTCAGCACAGCGACACGGACTCGACTGTCAACTGATGGGCTTGGATTAAAAAGATCTATTCACGGTGCACAGATCAAAACTGCAGCTGGTATTTTGCACCAATACAGCCAAAGTTGTGAGCCGGGTACAGAACGTATCGACACAACTCACAATCTAGTTGGCCTTTAGCGCGAATAATACACTCTTTTGTTTGGCTATTCGTACACACGGACCGGATTGTAATAGAACGACCACTTTGCACGTCCGTTTCTGTCGAGTGTTCGACGCGGAATGATTTTCAATTTGTTGTTGAGTATCAAAATGAATAAAATTTGTTTAAGCAGTTTGATCATCTACGATAAATTTTTCGCTTATAGCTATGGTAAATTGTATAATCATCTAGAAAAATATTTAGTTGATAATAAGTGAAATCTTACTTTTAGTGATTTTCAGGTATCGGATTTGTAATTTAGTTTTTTTTAATAAATTACAAAGTTTTTGAATGTCGAACAAAATATGAACATTTTTCTTTCTTCCTTCAGTTCACGAACATCCAGGTCTTATAGATTGTTTTTAAGACCAAGCCGTTTTTTATTTTAATCAATAATAGTATATTTGACACGGCACGAAATAGACCTGGAACTGAAATTTAAAAAGCAGGGTTTTCTATAAACTGCACACTATTTACCAATGTCATTGTCGGACTATGGTGCAGTAATGATAGCCAAAATCTTATGCTTCACTTTTTCGATTTTTATAGCTTTTGGGCAGATGTTTTATATAATACGTTCCAATTATGACTGGTTCGGCATTTTGTTAATAAACTTGAGACTATATATTGGTCAATATGGATAACTTCGTTTTTAAATTATTAAGGCTTTGTATGCATGAAACTTTGCCAATTTTTCTATTAAATAGGTAACATTCACATCGGAATGTCGTATCCCCGAGCGTCTGCGTCGGTAGAAGGAAAAATAGCGGTCGTGCGTAATGCTTCGGTGTAAACCGCGTTTCCGGTTCGGGAGAGTTTTGCTCATATGAACGTTTTCGAAATTAAGTGATTTCGCGGAGTTTACCCAGATGCTTGTACATGTCTCACCGAAGATTTCGTTCGGTCGATAAATATCGTGACTAACGAAAACGCGATGCATACCTTCCAAAGAATCGCGGCCAACGTGTACTCGAGATTGACAAATAGCTGGTTGCTACAAGTGGTAAAGGCTACTTCACGCACGTCGTACGCAGAGGATCGCGGTGTTTGGCAAGAAAGATACTCATGGTTCGTTTCCGTAATAAGCGCGCATCATTTTTATATTCCGTTTTTCAGGTGTGTTTTTCGCGGGATCGTTTTTTTAGAGCAGACGAAGTGAATACGAGAGACGTCGTTAGTCGATCTGTTATATAGAAAATATCCGGTTGACCGAACCTAGAGAGACTCCGCGTTTATACATTTCAAGAGGCCTATCTTCAGATAGATCAACAACGCGCAATAGCTTTCGGTATAAAGAGGATCACCTTACGAGGAGATATCCGATCATTTGAAGTTGTCTCGATTCGGTCAAAGATCCAGTATCCTTGCGTACGATTTATTGTTGCTGTGTTACATTTTCAAACTGAATAAGTTCGAATCGCATTATGAATATCGTGGCGAATGTAATGAACTCAATGGCGCGACACTTGTTGTAAAGAACCCGACGCTCGAAATCAGCGCATCGTTCACCAAAACGAACCCTGCTGTATACCTTGCCCTTTCTCCAACATCCCAGTGATTTCTCGTGGAAGTGCAGAGGTGTTCTCGGCTTCCATAAAGCGAGTATCACGTCAACATTTTCCTATACAAACTCCTTCTTTGACCTGCATTCGGATGCGGCCGGCGCTGGTATTGCCTGATAAACATATTAAGGTCACCAGTTTTTACACATTGAGGATGCATGTTGGTCCCAAGCATCATCTATTGGTTCTCTGTGTAATTACTGCTGATCTGGCAATAACGGAGTAGCAACCGCGGGCGGTCAATCATGCTCATGCTCATGCTCAATAGTATATTTGACACGGCACGATACATTATATGTTAAGACCAAGACGTTGATTTCTTTTACCGGTCGTTGAGTATTGAAATATACTTCCAGGAAAAATGTCATAGATCCCGACGCATTGCAAAATAGAACTATTATTCTAAAGAAGTAAATGCCATATAAGGCAAAGCCTATTTAAAACCAAAAAAATAATATGTTCTTTTTTCGGATAAATTTGAAATATGTTTCAAAAATTTGATTACAGTTAATTAATTATCAAGTAGTGTCAAATAAATTTAATAATTAAAAAATTGCGAAAGCTTCGTCTTGACTTAGTGGCAATACAGTGCTTTTTCGCTTATATCAACAGTTGTTTTTATCACTACTCGCCAAATTCACGCTCGATTTTCTCACGGTTTTTTTTCGTTTTTATCTTGCTTTAAAAAAAACTTTATATCAAGAATAATGCACTTCCAGTTGTAGAAAATGTATTCGAAACATCATTTTCACTTGTGCCTTGTGTCCTTGCATGTGTATAGTTTTATGAACTCAATTTATTTGTTTATTTTCTGAGGCAACCAAGTGTCATATCTGTTACAAATAATTTATGTCATAATTTTGAGAAAAATGAACCGTGAAAGACGTATTTCATTGACTTTGAAGCAAAAATTACGTATTATTCAGGCAGTTGAAAATAACAGAAGGGTTGTTACGAAGCCACGACCGCAAGGTTGAAGTAGAATGCTTTTACAAGAAAGATAACCCGGCTGCTTGCGTGTCAGTCATTTTTTCTAGTAAATAAACGTTGACTAATCAGATAAATCGAATTTTGCGCTTCAACAAGGATTGACCTTTTTCAATAATATAGTAAGTTGCTTGTCATGATTGGGGCTTGTTTTTATATTTTAATTATGCGAAAAATTGATTTTTATGCAGCTAATGAAAGTTTCGGCTGTCATGTTCATGACTGAACGAAAAGTTAATTCAGTACGTTCTGAGACACGGAGATGAAGTAAAATTTATAACTTTTACAAATTTAAAAATGTTAATTTACTCATTAGAAAATATTAACTCTTCAATCAAGTTTTTATTTCATCCTGAAAAGGACAATTTGTTGTTCATTTTATCATCGGATAAGATGCCGATCGCATCTTTGCGTTATCACTGACAGTGCGAATAAAGTATTTCTTGTGATAAAATAAACAGTGAAAAGCTGATTTAACACTCAAAGCTAGACGGACTTTTCATTAAATGCATTTACTAGTGCCCACTATCGCACAGAGACTGCATGAGACTGCGATGCTGAGATCCGCTGCAACTAGTGCGCTATCCGTAGCCATGCCACAGTTGTGGCCGCTATACGACGCTGCCATTGGTATCCAATGTCCCTGCATCAACTGGCCCAGCTGCTATCGTTGCTGGAATCCGCTGCGACTAGTGCGCTATCCATTGCTACGCCACAGCTGTGGCCGCTCTCCGCCATCGCTTGTTTCCACTGTACTGCTGCTGCCAAGGGAGGACGACTGCTGTTGTCGCTGTCTAGAACTATTATGAGCGGCTTCGGCTGAAACAGGCTCTTATATAGGCCAAACAGCATGCAAGGTATATGATTCTGTCGACCGTGCTTGGGAAGCAATCATATAACGACGAATCAGAGGTCGAATTTTTCGTTTTGACAAGGCTTGACTATTTTCAATAGTACAATAATGTGAATTATAAAATTACAATCTTCATTTGGGAAGAATCTTAGAAGATTTTCCAATCTATTGCTGCAAGAACGAAGGAAATTCATCGAATACTAACCGATTTATTAGCATTTGAAATTGGACATATTTTTCACTTTTTTCGGTTTCAGATTTTCATTTCACATCCCTATGTAGCCGAACTTCCTGAGAGAAGTATTCTACTTCAAAAAAGATCTGTTAACAACTCAGTTTGGTCTTCATAGAGCGTGGATTTAAAAATCATAAAATCTAGCGGTTCCACAATTTCACATAAACAAGCATTATACTCTGCTAGCTATGCTTAAGAATGGGCAGTACAAATCATATTGATATTGCATGTATAATAGCCGTAAGAAAGTCCGCGAAAATACAATGGAGAAAAATATCAGAAGCTAACCTTTTCTTGTTTATTCATTTGTATCTTGAACTTATATTCCATTCAACTATGAAAGTGCATCATTTTACTCAAAATATCATAAATTTCAATGGAATCCAACACAAAAAATTAAATTTTTATCATTTCGCTAAATTCAAATTTTTTTTGACCGTGATAAAATCGAAAAAGCACTGTAATAAATTAAAAGTCAGAAAAAAGACTACGTAATCTATTCGTTAACCCCCACACCCCCCGCGTGATTTTTCGTGGTCTTTTGACTACCCCCCCCCCCTTCACGTCACCCTATATATGTCTACGTGGTTTGTGGACGGCTCCTTTGAAACAAACCAAAAATTCTTTTTCTTTCATCCAATCAACAGTTAGAATGGAATGTTGTAATGCAACAAACAAATAGTTTTTTTTTACTCAATAAAGTTATTCGTAATCATCCTCGTTCTCTTATTTCTCGTTCTTTCTAACCTTTCTTTTCTTCTACCTTGCAAATTCGTCAAGTGCAAAGTCAGAATCACTTTGATGCTATAATCTGAACTTGTTTTTGACATTGTAAAATTTTGTGTCCCCTAAAAACAAGAGTAACATTTCTCAGTTATGTGTTCAACGAGAGCGAACCATGTACTTTTTATCCATTCATTGATAAACTATACTTTTTTGGTAACACGTTTAAAATATTTTTGATAAGGTAGCTTGTAATTTTGAAACCTATGCTGACTTTGAAGTCGAGAAATCCGACTTCAGAAATCCGAAAAAACGCTTGAAAATTTTCACAAGTCGAGTAGCATAGAACATTTGGCTTGTAAGATAGAGCTTCAGAGCTTTAGTTTTGACAGAAATTGCTATCCTAAAACGAAAGACAAAAAGTGATAGTTGTACACTGTCTTTAACCTTGTGCGCTGCAATAATAACCACATTTTGATGCACGTAAAAGATGCGTAAAATTTATTCCTACAAACAAAATACTAGATACCTTGTAGCGCATTTGGACGGCTTCATATTCCTTGAATATGACTTTAGTGATGACATGAATGTTATGCTCTGCGTGAATAAAAAATAGTTCCCGCATGATGTTACGGTTTTGTCTTTAAAAACAAAAATTACCGGCTGAGAGTTTATTCTTCTATGTCTGACTTTTATTAGTAAACCAGATAGGGTATCGAACGTCTTCGTCAGTGGTTTTCTTCGGCCCCCTTTTGCATAAGATTGCTGCAGAAAAACTGTCGAAGAAAACCACTGACGAAGACGTTCGATACCCTATATGTTGAGATATATTCAATTTTATTTATAGTCGCAATGAGCACAAACCAAAATAATGTAATAATGTGCATCGGAAATATGGTCCGAAATTTCGCGAAATTTCGTAATCGTCGAAATTGGAAGTTTAATTTCACGAAATTTTAGGCGGAATTTAGCGAAATTCAACGAAATTTTTCGGCAATTTCGCGAAACCGAAATTTCGCGAAATTTCGGAAAATTTCGAGTTTTGCGAAACTATACGAAATCATTCGAAATCTCGCACAGCCTTAAAGGTGTCACGAAGACTCTTCCAATTCTATGGAAAAAAATGCGTTCTTTGAATCAATCGTAGAAAAATATGTTGCTCCATGCAATTGCAGTAAAATCGACTCAAATGTCGGCATCTTGAAAGGTGTCCTGTAGATGCTTTTGTTAGGGCCCCTCGGATCGATTACCAGACGGATATCGAATTTACCCTTCGGAATAACCAACAAGGAAGAGCAAAAACTCTTATCAATATCATTCGTCACATTTTCAATGTTGCCGGTTGCCTGTAACTCATTCAACTTTTGCTTTGTCAATTCCTTAAAAGCGGCTGGAATGTGTGTGTATACATTTCTCGAGGGAGGCATGGATTTGTCATAGTTCAGCTCTACAGCAGGATCGTTAAACTTTGGAAACTCTTGAGTTTCCAAGAATGCCAATACACTGTGCAGTATGAACTCACATCGTCATTCCGAGGTTGCTTTTTCTTTCACTGGTACCTCAAGGCCTATTGCTAGAAAACTATATCGAATTGCAGTGTTGTATCCCAACAGTGCTCTGAATTCGCGCACCAAGTAAAACCTTTCAATTGTTCCAGGGAAACAAAAAGCTCCGCTGAGAATGTAGCCACTACTTCAATATTTGCTTTCAAGCATATCCACGTAGTACTTTGTCTGATCCGAAATTTAACTCATATAGGCTTCCTCTAGCAGATTCATCCTGAACAATGAAATTGAAGGATTCTGATGTAATTGTATTGACTTGTGCACCAGAGTCAATATAAAAAAGCACTTTTATTCCTGCAACTTATGCAACGACATACGCTGCCATGTCGTCATGATTACTAGATTCGACCGTACCAATATCTGCTTTTTCTTTTCCAATACTTTGTGTTATCTGCAAAATTTACATTAAATCATTATTCGTTTGTATTTTTTTTTTTTTTTTATTTATTTATTTCAACATACCACTTTTAGTATTTATTTGTTTAGGTTATAACAATGCCAAAATTTATATTTTTTTATTTAATAAGGTTTTAAAATTTAAACAGGTTCGAAAGTGCATTTTATTTCTTTAAATTGGATTATTCAATTATCATGGCCCCCGCCTCCACTATCGAGGTTCATAAGATATCACAGAATTTCTTTCTCTGGCTATATTCTGCATTAGTGACCACCGCCTTCTCTATCGGGGTCCAGTTTGCCTACCTCTGCCTTTCTATCAAGGTATAAAATATATAGGGATCACCGCCTTTCCAATCGGGATCCACTAATTCTTCTTCTATCAGTGTACATAATTATTATTTGTCAACCACTGTCTTTCGACCCAGTATCTGTCACATATACCTCTGCCTTTTCTCACAGGGTATGGAAAATTTCAAGGATCACCGCCTTTCCAATCGGGATCCACTAATTATAATTAACTACCACTTCTTCTATCATTACATTATTTCCATCCGTCGACCACTGTCTTTTCAACCAGGGTCTCTCATATATCATATTCACTAGAATTTACATACACTTAATTGTGCGAAGTTTCTGGAAGTTTGGCATCACTACCAGCTGCGCCATTGTCGGGAATTGGAGATAGCGGCCGAACGAATCTGCCGGGTTCGTGCAATGTGAGCTCTCTTCAGCACCAAACACATGGCCATTTTTGTTTCATCTTGTGGAAGGATTGCTTTTTCGATTTCCATCATCGCTAGCTGCATAACAATTTAGCTAGCATAAAATGAGCTCGAAAAAAATTCCGTTTCGAAATAATGTTCCTTTGATTTCTTTTTACGCGGGTGCCCAGTGCCGCCTTTATGCGGTCTTGATATTTTTTCAAATAAGTACACTATTTTTCAAAACAGAAGTTTTCTTGTTATCAGACATGTGTTACGGATCACAAAACAAAGCGACTAGAATTTTTTTAAGCGAAAAACAAATTTGGGCATCAGAGGGTTAAGCAAGGGTTTATTCTCAGGCTCCCCACCACGTACCCTTCCTTCAATCTGCATTCTACAGTACCCCTGTTGACTCTCTTTCTAACAAAAATAAGTACCTATTATAATAAAACTGGGGTAAGCAACATATGAAAGTTCTCTCCAGGGAATTGTAACTAGGCGATATTGTTCGGATGGACAGAGGCTCGGTATAGTAGAGCAGTAAGCTTGAAACGGAAAGGTAATTACACACAAGCACTGATATGAATGATAAGCGTATCACTACTTCAATAGTGTTACTGCTAATAATATGAAGTGCGGAGTCCAGAAAACATCTGGGCAATATTACAATAGATATAAGCTCTGGTCGCAGTGATGAGTACACACAGAAAAAAAAACAAATCACTGCATGAATGACTTTGATTTGTTAATACCAAATCAATTGTGGATGGATTCCTAACAGAAGAAAAACATGTAGGACCATTTGGAAATTAAACTGAATAAAATCCAGCCGAGCATCGTTGACCAATATTTTTCCATTGGAATTGCTTTGTGCATTATTCCACAATCGATGTTTTGCATTAAAATCACCGATGATAAAAAACTTGAATTTATTCCTCGTGAGTTTTTGTAAATCTCCCTTGAAACTTCTTCTATCATTACATTATTTCCATCCGTCGACCACTGTCTTTTCAACCAGGGTCTCTCATATATCATATTCACTAGAATTTACATACACTTAATTGTGCGAAGTTTCTGGAAGTTTGGCATCACTACCAGCTGCGCCATTGTCGGGAATTGGAGATAGCGGCCGAACGAATCTGCCGGGTTCGTGCAATGTGAGCTCTCTTCAGCACCAAACACATGGCCATTTTTGTTTCATCTTGTGGAAGGATTGCTTTTTCGATTTCCATCATCGCTAGCTGCATAACAATTTAGCTAGCATAAAATGAGCTCGAAAAAAATTCCGTTTCGAAATAATGTTCCTTTGATTTCTTTTTACGCGGGTGCCCAGTGCCGCCTTTATGCGGTCTTGATATTTTTTCAAATAAGTACACTATTTTTCAAAACAGAAGTTTTCTTGTTATCAGACATGTGTTACGGATCACAAAACAAAGCGACTAGAATTTTTTTAAGCGAAAAACAAATTTGGGCATCAGAGGGTTAAGCAAGGGTTTATTCTCAGGCTCCCCACCACGTACCCTTCCTTCAATCTGCATTCTACAGTACCCCTGTTGACTCTCTTTCTAACAAAAATAAGTACCTATTATAATAAAACTGGGGTAAGCAACATATGAAAGTTCTCTCCAGGGAATTGTAACTAGGCGATATTGTTCGGATGGACAGAGGCTCGGTATAGTAGAGCAGTAAGCTTGAAACGGAAAGGTAATTACACACAAGCACTGATATGAATGATAAGCGTATCACTACTTCAATAGTGTTACTGCTAATAATATGAAGTGCGGAGTCCAGAAAACATCTGGGCAATATTACAATAGATATAAGCTCTGGTCGCAGTGATGAGTACACACAGAAAAAAAAACAAATCACTGCATGAATGACTTTGATTTGTTAATACCAAATCAATTGTGGATGGATTCCTAACAGAAGAAAAACATGTAGGACCATTTGGAAATTAAACTGAATAAAATCCAGCCGAGCATCGTTAACCAATATTTTTCCATTGGAATTGCTTTGTGCATTATTCCACAATCGATGTTTTGCATTAAAATCACCGATGATAAAAAACTTGAATTTATTCCTCGTGAGTTTTTGTAAATCTCCCTTGAACCTGTGAACTATATAGTTGAGGTTTCTTTTTAGTTTAATGTTAGGCTTTAAAAGCGTTTCAGTCACAACTGTAATATGCACACCACGGACTGTTAATAAGTTAAAAAATGCATCTTTTCTCGCTTTTAAGAGCGAGCATTCCAATTTAGAAAATTTACAGCATTATTTAAATTCATTGCTGAATTTCAATTTCATAACAATATTAGTTGTAAATTTTATACCCTCTTGAACAGCCTCGTACACCGAGTTACTGCTCAACAAAGCGGACATTAGCTGCAGCATGGATTGTTGTAGGTAGTCAATCTTCTCGGGAGTTAGACTACCTAAATCAATACTGGCTGACTTTTCAGCACCAAACACGAAAGGCTTGTTGCTGTTTGAATTCGAAATTTTACCTGAAAGAACACTGGCATATGAAATGCCTGGTGGTGCCTGAACAGGAATATTTGTTTACAATTTGTTGTTTTCTAAATTTGAATTTTTACCTACAGGCACACTAGCTACAGGAAATGCTGGTGACGCTTGAACAGTATTGAAAGTCTTCTGATTACCCACATTAATATTATTGACAACAGGTTGTTTTGAATACCTACGTTGTCTTGAGGAAATGATTTTCGACCTAACAGGATAATCAAAGGAATTTGATTTGTGTTTACCCCCAATTTACGCATTTGAAACTATTAATGGTCTCTTTAAGAGGACAGATGTCCTTTGTGTGGAAGAGTCACCACAAATCACGCATTTTGTTGTCATACGGCACTTACGAGTTCCATGACCATAAGCTTGACAATTCTGGCATTGCGTAATATTATGGATATCTCCATGTCTCTTAAAGTTTTCCCACTTTATTCGCACATTGAATAAAACACGTGCTTTTTCTAAAAAAGTAGGAGGTTGTATCCAAGACACGACCGCATAAATGATGTTGAACTACCTACACTATTAACAAATGAATTGAGTGTTTCATTACCCTAGTAACACAACTGTTTTTATCAAAGTTTTATGGCGCTTTTCTGGCTGTATTGAGTGCTATAAAACTTTGATAAAACCAATATTTTTAATTGGGTAATGAGTTATAATATCTACTAATGAAGGGTTGTGAATTTCGTGAACCGGATTCAGCAGTTAGCAGATCGTGCCGAGTTAAAAACCATACACAGCACACACACACACACAAATCATACCATATCATAGGCACACACACATCATACCATATCATTACACCATACACACATCATACCATATCATACACATACACACATGATACCATATCATATACACACAGCAAGCAAGCGACCAATCAGAGGACGTTATTTTTATTTCAACAAGGCTTGACAATTTTCAAAAACCAATCGACCCATAAGCATTTGAAAAGAGACAAATTTCGTCCCAGTTTTTCAGTTTGCATCCCTGTGTGGTATGCTAAAGTAAAACGTAGTTCTACGTCAAAAAATGCACAAGTCCTATACGCGTCGCTTTCGCCTACACAGAATCGCCTTACACGAAGATGAGGATGATGATGATGATTAAACTTTGTTAAGCGCATCACTGCTTAAATATACCCTACATGTAACTCAGAGTGAGCAGCTTTCTCCACTCTTTGTTTACCATTTACCTAACTAAAACAATTAACTTATAATCTAGTACCATGAGCGCACCAAAAAACATGCGAGAGCATTAAAATTGTTGAACCGACACGCTTTGTTTTGTTTAAAAAGATATACAATGTTTATCTGACTTTGGTACAGCAGTAGGCTGCGCCAAGTACCATGCCACCGATTGCATAATCTGTTGATAAAACTGTTAGAGTTTTTTGTCAAGGGATTTATTGCGTAGCCACCTGACTTAACCCTTAAATGCGCAATGTTGTTTTGAAACAACACTACTAAAAACGTTTTAAAATATATGTATTTTAGTATTTTGAAGTAGAATACTTCTCTAAGGAAGTTCGGCTACATAGGGATGTGAAATGAAAATCTAAAACCGAAAAAAGTGAAAAATATGTCCAATTTCAAATGCTAATAAATCGGTTAGTATTCGATATCCTTCGTTCTTGCAGCAATAGATTGGAAAATCTTCTAAGATTCTTCCCAAAATAAGATAATTGTAATTTTATTATTCACACTATTGTACTATTGAAAATAGTCAAGCCTTGTCAAAACGAAAAATTCGACCTCTGATTCGTCGTTATATGCTTGCTTCCCAAGCACGGTCGAGAGGATCATATACCTTGCAATTGAAAACATGCTATTTGGCCTATATAAGAGCCTGTTTCAGCCGAAGCCGCTCATCATTATTCGTCTCACACTTGGTGTGTACAGACGTGTTTGTTACAACAACTGAAAGTTTTAGTTTACCTATCGCATTCGTTTATTTTACCTATCGCATTCGTTATACAACAGTACGTTGTCGTGTCCCAACGAAATGGGAAAAACGAGTTCCAGTAAGGAGCAAAACAATAAGCGTCCTCGTGACCCTGCTGAAAAGGATGATGGAATCGCCAAAAAGATACTAGCTGCTAACAAGTTTGCATCGCTGGCTGACCAAACTACCGAGAAAACGGAAAAGAAGGAGAAAATGCCGCCTTTCTACGTAAAAGGTTTCCCGCCTGGACTAAGGCAACACTTCAATGAACTTATCAGCAAAGGGCTGATAGCTACCCTGAGGCTATGCACGGACGGCTACAACATCGTCGTTCCATCCACCCCACATTACAAGGCAGTAGAGGCTTACCTGAAGCAAACAAAATCGGAGTATTTTACTCACGATATTGCAGCCACAAAACCATTCAAAATTGTACTGCGTGGTTTACCGGAATTGGAACTGGACGAGTTAAAAACGGAGCTTGTCGCTTGCGGCCTAGATGTGGAAGCAGTATACAAAATGATAAGACACAACAAAGCCATCAAGTATCGTGATCAGTTATACCTGATACACCTGACCAGGGGTTCAACTACACTGAGCACAGTGAAAACAATCACCGCCCTATTCAACATCATCGTGCAATGGGAGCGATACAAACCGATTCATCGCGATGTCACGCAGTGATCCAATTGCTTGAACTATGGACATGGCACAAAGAATTGCCACATCAAGAGTCACTGCATGAAATGTGCAGGTCCGCATCGAACAGTGGATTGTCTTGTTGAGGAAGCCGAACAAATCAAGTGTCTCAACTGTGACAAAGAGGATGCTACGAACAGCCGTTCCTGTCCAAAACGAGCAGAATTTATCAAAATTCGAAGTGAAATTGCCAATCGCCAGCGACCGTCGAATAGAAAAAGTGTACAACCTAGCGTTACACCAACCCCGCCAGCGACTTCAAGTACGTTGCCGTTTCCACCTCCTCCAACTGGTGGTGTTCCTAGCCGGGACCCCCCCGGATTTTTGAGTTATGCACAGGCTGCCAGCATGCTCCCAGCAAGTAGCAATTTGTACTCGATGGAACAGCTAGCTACGCTGTTTCTTAAACTCGATCAGCAAACAAAGGCTTGTCGCACCAACCAGGAACAGATTGCGGTCATGATGACTTTTTACTACCGTCATGGATCCATTCTTTCGAATCCTCAACTGGAATGCCCGCTCTGTGGCCAACAAGAAGTTAGAACTTCTACATTTTCTGAACACACACCACATCGATGTCGCTGCAAAAACCGAAACACATTTGAAGCCGAACATAAACTTCTGCCTGCCGGAACACTCGGTAGTCAGACTGGACCGCACAACCTCAGCTGGGGGCGGGGTTGCAATCGCCATAAGGAGAGGACTACCATACAAATCACTACCGAGTCTCAACACAACCTTTGTTGAAGCTGTAGGAATCGAAATTACCACCACTGATGGACCACTCACATTTATTGCGGTCTATTGTCCGAAGCAGTCTCGACGGGCAAATGGAACCACGGTGAAATTGAAGAACGACATCCAAAAGCTGTCTAGAAGAGGAGGCAATTTCGTCATCACAGGTGATCTCAATGCTCGCCACTCCGCTTGGGGTGACTCCAGGTGCAACTCAAATGGTAACATCATCGTAGAAGATTCCGAAGCTGGATATTACTATCCCGCTCATCCGGAATTGCCAACTTACATCTCTCCTGGTGGTGTAGGCTCTAAGCTTGACATTTTTCTGACCAACATCACCGATCAATTTTCGATTCCGAAAACCATAACAGAGCTCTCCTCGGATCATCTTCCGGTCATCGCTGAGATTGGTGCTAACGTAGTGCGGCGTCAAGTTCAACAAAGAAGAAATTACCATCGTGCAAATTGAGTTCAGCTGCAGCGGTATGTTGAAAACCATCTTGATGCGGACATCACTTTGAACAGCACTGGAGACATCGATCGTACTCTACAGTCAATGATAGACGTCATCCAGGAAGCAGAGTGCCGCTACATCCCATCTGTTCCAGTGACACGTAAGTTTGCGCAAATCGACGATAACACCAAGCGCATAATTTCCTTGCGAAACTCACTGAGAAGGCAATATCAACGTACCCGCAACCCTAGGCACCGATTCTACGCTAGACAGCTGACAAAAATCGTTCAAGAACGTCTGGAGAAAGTGAAAAACAGACAGTTTGCAACCGAATTACGTAATTTGCCCAACTGCTCACGGCCATTTTGGCGTGTGGCTAAAGTGTTGAAGAACAAACCAAAACCCATTCCGCCATTAATAGTGAATAGTGAAACTTTGCTAACTTCCCGCGAAAAGGCTTGTGTTATCTCTTAGCATTTTGCCGCTTCCCACAATCTTGGTCGTGATATTGTGAGTGGAATCGAACCAGCTGTCAGTGAATCGATAGTAATTCTGGCCCGCACACTGAATATCTTACCACTTGATCAGCGGATAACAGTGGACGAGGTACAAAACAACATTAAATTCTCTCGGAACATGAAGGCTCCCGGATTTGACGGAGTGTTCAACCTTGTGCTCAAAAACCTTGGACCAACAGCCTTGTCTGTGGTGGAAAAAGTGTTCAACCGATGCCTTGAATTGGCGTACTTTCCAACAAAGTGGAATCTGGCGAAAGTGATTCCCATTTTGAAACCAGGAAAGGATCCCACATGCCCCAAAAGCTACCGTCCCATCAGTCTGCTTTCTGCCCTCAGCAAGGTATTCGAACGATGCATCTACAGCCGTATTCTGTGCCACGCAGAAGTGAACAACATATTCCTGGACGAACAGTTCGGTTTTCGCAGAGGCCATTCAACAACATATCAACTGCAGAGAGTAACAAAACTCATCAATCGGAACAAGGAGCTATCTAAAACAACTGCCATGGCCTGCCTGGACATAGAAAAAGCATTCGACAACGTGTGGCACGATGGGCTTATCTACAAGCTACAGCGCTACAACTATCCCGTCTATCTAGTGAAGATTGTGCAAAACTATCTTACGCTGCGCAAATCTCAGGTCTGTGTGCTGGGTGGCCTGTCTGACCCATACGACGTAGGAGCTGGTGTTCCACAGGGCAGCATCCTTGGTCCTGTTCTGTACAACTTATTCACATCAGATATTCCTGAACTACCCAATGGAGGCATCCTGTCGCTGTTTGCTGATGATACCGCCATTATGTACGAGGGCAGACAGATCAACCAAATAGTTAAAAAGCTGCAAACTGGGCTTAACGTCTTTGTGAATTACCTCACCTCATGGAAAATTTGTGTGAATGCAGCAAAAACTCAGACCATAGTCTTCCCACATCGGAATAGTCGACGTTTGGTGCCGACAACAAAGATTCGGTTGAACAATGTGGATATTCCCTGGTCGTCAAATGTTCGCTACCTTGGTTTGACCTATGATCATAAGCTACTTTATCGCCCCCACATTGAACAAACAGTAACGAAATGCTTAGTGCTAATGAAGAAGTTGTACCCGCTAATCAACCGAAAATCGAAATTATCCGTCGTGAATAAATTGACGGTATACAAACAGGTCATCCTGCCGTTGCTTCTATACGCCTCGTCGATCTGGAGAACCTGCGCGAGAACCCACCTGCAAAAGATTCAACGGATCCAGAACAAGTTCCTGAAAATGATCTTGAACGTGCCCTTCGGAACCCGAGCATCAGAAGTGCATCAAATAGCTGGTATCGATATGACCGAAAACATAATCTCTGCACACGCTGAAAACACTAAAAACAATGCACTTAACTCTAGTGCGGTGCTCATTCGTGAGCTTTATTTATAAGTAGCTAGGTATATTTATTTAATAATTAAAACTCTAATGCCGAGCATTAAAATGTAAATCATGTACGTAGAAAAGGAAAAAGTAGTAACACTTATAGTACATTAAAAACATCAGAGTTGAAAAGTTGATAAAATTGAATCTCTCACAATGTTCAAAAAACAAATGTATAATGAAAATACCGTAAGAAAAATAAGGAATTTTGAATCCAAATCGAAGCCGCTCATAATAGTTCTGAACAGCGACAGCAGCAGTCCTCCCTTAGCAGCAGCGGGAGCGAGCAGTGGGTACCATCGATAGCGGATAGCGGCCACAACTGTGGCATGGCTGCGGATAAGCGTAGCAGTTGCACAGCAGTTGGGCCAGCGTATAGCGGCCACAACTGTGGCATGGCTATGCATAGCGTAGCTGTTGCAGCGGGTATATCAGCATCGATAGTAGCAGGGTCAGCTGATGCAACGACACTCCCTTCACTTAAATGCTGTTTCAGTGTGGTAGCGGGAAGCATCAGCAGCAGGCTTGCATGAAGTTAATACATCAGCCAGCAACTTTCTCTAAGGCCTCTGCCATAATAGACGCGAAAAGCGGCGCGAACCGATTCGCTCGGCCGCAGGTTAATGTACAGCTCTACTGATGGCTGTACATTAACCTACAGCCGAGCGAATCGGTTCACGTCGCTTTTCGCGTCTATTATGACAAAGGCCTAATGGGAAAGTTGTATCATTTTGTTCAGAAGAATATTATTGTCGGTAATATTACAGAGATGCGATTGCGTAAATCCGATTTTGAATTGAACAATTGTTCTTTTGAGAACAAATAAAACACTTATTTGAAGAGTTAATAGCTTTTGGTACCAATAGCAGTATGGTGACAGCCTCAGCGGTAGATGCAGATGTAGCCGGTACTTCTCTGAGGCCGATATAAAGGTAAATGGGAGCAGCACGGCGAAACAGTTCGGGTTATGCTTAGACGCGCGTCATTTTTCGTTGTTGATTTTCCCTACATGATACGACGCGCTTTCGTATAATAGCGGTGATATTAGCGGTAGATGCATTTGCCAACACTTCCTCCAGTGAAGCCGTGTCTAGTTTTCAATGTGAAAACATCTTTCTCATTGTGTTGACCGTGCGCCTTAGTCCTCACTATCAAGGTCACACAGAGATGTAAGATAAACACTACATCCTATGATAAATTGAACAATTGTCCTTATAAGGACAACGAATGAATTAATGAAGATTTAATATTGAATTAGAATACTTCTCTCAGGAAGTTCGGCTACATAGGGATGTGAAATGAAAATCTAAAACTGAAAAAAGTGAGAAAACTTTCAAATGCTAATAAATCGGATAGTTTTCGATGGATTTCCTTCGTTTTTGCAGCAATCGATTAGAAAATCTTCTAAGATTCCTACCAAATGCATGAAATTGCAATTTTATCATTCGAACTATTGTACTATTGAAAACTCTTAAGCCTTGTCGAAACACAAAATTCGACCTCTGATTGGTCGTTATACCGCGCTTTCCCAAGCACGGTCGGCAGAGTTATGGACCTAGTAAATTGGGAATGCATCATTTGGCCTATATAAAAGCTTCATCAGATAATAAACAAACATTTAATCGGATATTAAATTGAACAACTGAAACTTGAAGAACACAAATGATTATTTGAAGAGTTAATATTTTCTCGTTTTGCGCTATAATCCAAAGCTAATTATCTTCATCTACATGCATACTCTGACTATTATTACGTGTTTGCGTCGCTTAGTGCTTGGCTACGGTCATGCAGAACGCAAATAACGGCGCGATGCGATTCGGCAAGACGAAATCTGTTGAAATGTATAGCTCTACTTCGCCTTAAAAAGAGCTGTACATTTCACCACGGTAAGGCGAATCGCATCGCGCCGGCATTCGCGTTCTGCATAACCGTAGCCTTTTTTCCGTTCCCGTTTAATGATTTCGTATTAAATGTGCATATTACAATTCGGCAGCACTTCAACTTCTCATTTGCACAAAATTTTAAAATATTCAATGAACTTCATTCAAAATATCAGACAAAAAGAAATTACAATACTGCCAATGAACGGTCAACGTTTATTTACTAGAAAAAATGACTGACACGCAAGCAGCCGGGTTATCTTTCTTGTAAAAGTATTCTACTTCAACCTTGCGGTCGTGGCTTTGCATACAACCTTCTTGTGATTTTTAACGTTAACGTGTGTTTAGTGAGTAAATTTGGTTTGAGATATTTCTAATTAAATTCTATAGTGAAGTGAAAGTGTAGTGAAGTTTTCCAGTTATGCCTGGAAAAAATAAAAAAGCTCGCTTTGATGCGGCTTCAAGGAAACGTGAGGCATCTCCTCCAAGTGACACTAAAATTTCGACTAACAGGTATGATATTCTTTCTTCCGTTGGGGATCAAGAAATTCAAACTTCTCATACTGAGCATAAAGCCGTTATGAAGAAGGTTAAAGTTCCACCTATTGTGGTATATGTAACAAATTTTAAAGCATTTCGATCAGAGCTTTCATCGTTCCTGTCGAATGTGAAAGTTAATTTTCAAATTGGCCGCCAAGGCGAAATTCGTATTTTGGCCGAATCTCTTGATGGCCATAAACATTTTTTACAGTATTTGACTGAAAAGATGTATAAATTTTACTCTTTTGATGCCAAAAACGAGAGACCGTTTAAGGCTGTTTTGAAAGGTCTTTCAAATGACCAAACTATTGAGGAAATTAAAGAATGTTTGTCAGAATCACTTGGTTTTGCTCCCAACCAAGTAATTTTGATGAAACGAAAGGCAAATGCCAAAATTAATCAATCTGGAATACACCAGGAAAATTACTTAGTACAGTTTGATCGTACCAAAGTAAATAATTTGAAATGTTTGGAAAAAGCACGTGTTTAATTTAACGTTCGAATAAAGTGGGAAAATTTCAAGAGACATCGAGAAATCCATAATCTTACTCAATGTCGAAACTGTCAAGCCTATAGTCATGGAATTCGAAACTGCCATATGGCAGCAAAATGTATGATTTGTGGTGACACTGGTCACACGAAAGATATCTGCCCCGTGAAAGAGACCACTAATAGTTTCAAATGTGTAAATTGTGGGGGAAATCACAAATCTAATTTCTTTAATTGTCCTGTAAGGTCAAAAATTATTGCTTCCAGACAACGTAGGAATTCTACGCAACCTATTGTCAATGTGGGTATACAAAAGACTTTCAATACTGTTCAGGCATCACCAGCACTTTCATTAGCAGGTGTGTCTGTAGGTAATAATTTAAATTCAGATAACAAATTTCAGACAAAAAATCCTGTTCAGGCAACACCAGGCTGTTCATATGCCAGTGTCCTTACAGGTAATATTTCAAATTCAAACAGTAACAAACCATTCGTGTTTGGTGCTGAAAAGTCAGCCAGTATTGTTTTAGGTAGTCCAACTCCAGAAAAGATTGAATACCTACAACAATCCATGCTGCAGCTAATGTCCGTTTTGTTGAACTGTAACTCGATGTACGAGGCTGTATTGTTATGACTAATATTGTTATGAAATTGAAATTCAGCAATGATTTTGAATAATGCTGTAAATTTTCTAAATTGGAATGCTCGCTCTTTAAAAGCGAAAGAGGATGAATTTTTCAATTTTTTAACAGTCCACGATGTGCATATTGCAGTTGTGACTGAAACGCTTTTAAAGCCAAATATTAAACTAAAAAAGAACCCAAATTACATGGTTCATAGGTTTGATAGAATTGATGTTGCCGGTGGTGGAGTTGCAATAGTTATCCACCGTCGAATAAAACATCGTGTTTTACCCCATCTTGAAACCAAAGTTATCGAGAGTTTGGGAATTGAAATTGAAGCAAGTATTGGCATTTTATTTTTAGCCGCAGTGTATTTGCCTTTTCAATGCACTGGTGAGCGAAAAAATTATTTCAAGGGAGATTTGCAAAAACTCACAAGAAATAAATCTAAATTTTTAATCATCGGTGATTTTAATGCGAAACATCGATCTTGGAATAATGCTCAAAGCAATTCCAATGGAAAAATATTGTTTAATGATTGCTCGGCTGGATTTTATTCAGTTTTATTTCCAAATGGTCCTACATGTTATTCTTCTGTTAGGAATCCATCTACGATTGATTTAGTACTAACAAATCAAAGTCATTCATGCAGTGATTTATTAACTCATGCTGACTTTGATTCTGATCATCTTCCCATAACATTTTCTATTTCCCATGAAACTATTTTAAATCCCACTAGATCTGTGTTAAATTTTCACAAGACTAATTGGGATAGATATCGTTCTACGATCGAAGAAAATTTGAATGATGATATTATTTTACAACATAGTGCTGACATTGACAGAGCATTAGATAATTTTAGCAGCTTAATACTCAATGCCCGGAATTTATCAGTTCCTAAGGCTCGAGTGAAATTTAATGCACCAATTATTGACAGTGAACTTCAACTTCTTATACGTTTGAAGAACATACGGAGACGTCAATACCAAAGATCTCGTGATCCTGCTTTGAAAATAATTTTTCAAGAATTACAAAAGGAAATTAAACATAGATTCACTCTCTTGCGAAATGAGAATTTCATGAGAGAAGTTGAACAACTAAAACCTTATTCGAAACCTTTCTGGAAACTTTCGAAAGTTCTTAAGAAACCTTCGAAGCCCATTCCAGTCCTTAATGATGGTGATTGCATTTTTCTAACGAATGAACAAAAATCTCAAAAACTTGCTCAGCAGTTTGAGAGCGTTTATAACTCCAATTTGAACGTAGTAAGTCCTATTGAAAATTAAGTAAACCAAAAGTATGATCAGATCACCACCCAAGAATTTCTTTCTGAAGAGGTATTGGAAACAAACTTGAATGAGGTGCGAACTATTCTCAAAAAATTCAAAAACATGAAAGCACCAGGGAATGATGGAATATTCTATATCCTTATTAAAACACTTCCCGAAAACTCTTTAAATTTCTTGGTAAAAAATTTTAACAGATGCTTTGCACTAGCACATTTTCCTACGAAATGAAAAAATGCCAAAGTCACTCCAATTTTAAAACCCGAAAAGAATCCAGCTGAGGCATCAAGTTATCTACCAATTAGTTTACTTTCCTCTATTAGCAAACTTTTTGAAAGAATAATTCTCAATAGAATGATAACACATATAAATGAGAACTCAATTTTTGCAAATGAGCAGTTTGGTTTTCGCCATGGGCATTCCACTACTCATCAGTTACTTAGAGTAACAAATATCATTCGAACTAATAAATCTGAAGGCTATTCGACTGGAGCTGCGCTTCTAGATATAGAAAAGGCATTCGACAGTGTTTGGCATAAAGGTATAATAGCTAAAATGTCAAATTTCAGTTTTTCGCTTTACCTTACAAAAATGATACAAAGTTATTTAACTGACCGCACTCTTCAGGTTAACTATCTAAATGGTAAATCTAATAGATTGCCTGTTTGAGCTGGTGTACCTCAGGGGAGTATCTTGGGCCCAATCTTATATAACATTTTAACTTCTGATCTTCCTGATTTACCACCAGGTTGTGAGAAATCTCTGTTTTGTGACGATACAAGTATTTCCGCAAAAGGAAAAAGCCTTCGTGTTATATGCAGTCGGCTACAAAAAAGTTTAGATATATTTTCTTCATACTTGCAGAAATGGAAGATTTCCCCTAATGTTTCTAAAACACAGTTAATTATTTTTCCTCATAAGCCAAGAGTTTCATTTCTCAAACCCACCCATAACCACGTTACTAAGATGAACGGTGTGGTCTTAAATTGGTCTGATCAAGTTAAATACTTAGGGCTAATTTATTATAAGAGTCTTACTTTCAAGGAGTACATTGAAAATATCCAGTCAAAGTGCAATAAGTATATCAAATGTTTATATCCTCTTATCAACAGGAATTCTAGACTTTGTCTCAAGAATAAACTGTTAATTTACAAGCAAATTTTTGGGCCAGCAATGTTATATGCAGTTCCCATCTGGACAAGTTGTTGTACAACCAGGAACAAGACACTTCAAAGGATTCAGAATAAACTTTTGAAAATGATTTTGAAGCGTCCTCCCTGGTTTAGCACGAACGAGCTACATAGGCTCACTAATGTAGAAACATTAGAAAATATGTCAAGCCAAATTATCAACAAATTCCGACAAAAATCGTTGCAATCCTCAATTGCAACGATTAGCTCACTTTATAGTCAGTAAGATAGTTTTAAGTTTATTTTAAGTTTTGTTTTATTCCTTTTTTTTTTCTTGACAAGTAGGTTTAATAATTTTCCTACAATTACATTAACTTAACTGTGAAAGCTAATAACATTCAATAATATAAAAAAAGCGTACAAATACATATATATATATATATTTATATATATATATATATATATATATATATATATATATATATATATATATATATATATATATATATATATATATATATATATATATATATATATATATATATATATATATATATATATATATATATATATATATATATATATATATATATATATATATATATATATATATAATAGTGTTGAAATGTCACCAATTGTGGCAGAACACACAATACTAATTCTGAATAGATATTAGTACATAAATGAATCATTACAAACATTCCCCCTATATTAAAAAAAAAAATGTTATTTTTTTATGAAGTCTGATGACGACTATATTCCTATTTTGGTTGTTTTGGCATTTTGTGAATAAACTTGGGGCTTGATTTTGTTTCATATTCATGGTTATTTTTTATAATTTTTTGAGCATTGTGTTGACTGCGCCCTGTCGAGATGTTCGGCCACAGCAGCTACTATCGCTTCACACGACTGATAAACCGCACCCGTTACAATCCGAGGGATCGTCACGATCGAACCGCGATCAAAGCGGACGAAGCGAATATCATGTGTCATCATCAGATAGGAGCGAGGCATTTGATCATTATTGGTTGGGCTGATAGTGCGAAGAATCTTAAAATTAGTTCTTATTATTCTTAAATCTGATTAAATCTACCTTAAATCTATCGGCTTAAACCTAGTGAACTTACACACTATCTAGTTTCTAAAATTACTTGCTGAAATTAATGCTAAAAGTACAGAACGGTGAGAAATCAAATGATACTTATATAATTCCTAACCTATTTGCCTTAATTACTAGTGCACATGTTTATAATCATATTTTCCCGGAGATTCACTTAGTTAATATATTTAAATCGCACTGCGATTCGAAACAGATTACACGGCTCGACAGCGAAACCCGCGAATAGGAATTTCGGTTCTATCTGTCGAATAAAAATTTCTAAGCCTAAACCTAGAAGTGGAGCAGATCTCCTTCGAAATTTGTTAACGCTAGCGAGACTCATTAAAGTAGGTATTAAAAATACATATGATGACTTAGTCTAACTTAGTTTAATATTCCTCAGGAATTTTAGACCTTACATTAGTTTAAATAAAGTTTATGGAATTGATTCGTTTCTCGCTATACCCAACATATTATAAAATTCTTTAACGAATCCATCACGAGATGTCGGAAAAATCTAGCCAATCTGGGAATAGGGCAGCGCAGGAGCACACCGACGATAACCCGACGGTGACCGGTACAGAGGCAGCTAACAACAACGTCGTAGTGGTAACGACAGCCGCTTCTACCCCCCAAGTTCCCCTTTCGAGCTATACGCAGGTAAAATTTAATTTGATTGCTCCCTGGGCAACGCCTCAAGGATGAAGCACCGGAACAATTCCGAAAGTTTCAACCTTTATTCCGGCCGGTAATTAAACAACTCTTGTTCCGCGGCTGCCAGATCCGGTTTTTCTAAAACACCGCGAACGAAATTCGGTTCGCAAATGTCGTAAAAAAACTCGAATTTCACTGTCAGTTGTGTAGTGAGCGCGATAATAACCAAATGGTACAGTGTGATGGCTGTAAGCAGTGGTTTCATTACATATGTGTGGAAGTTACAGAGGGCGTCGCAAACGTGACTTGGATCTGTCCCATTTGCAATATTGTAAAGGATTCAACTCCGATGGCGATTGATCCCCCACTAATACCAACTAATACCTAATAGCGATCTCCCGAATAGTAAGACTGGTTCGGTCAGAAGTAAAGCGAGTTCTTATACAAAAAAGGTTGAGTTGGAAAGCAAAAAACTTGAGGAAGAGTTCAATCTGGAGATAAAATATTTGCAGCGAAGGTACAAGCTCATGATAGAGAGCGTCAGCCGGGACGTCAGTGAAAGAGGATCTGTCTCAAGTGAGTCGGTTAATTTATCGAAGATACAGGAGTGGGTAGATCGAACGGAACACCTTGGTGAGCAGAATGATTCCGGTTTAGCAGATGAGATGAACGCACACGCGTCGGACAACCCGAAGCAGCCAAAGGAGAGACAAACTCCTAAGCATACTCAACACACTAAACCAGCGATTCAATCGGACCAACCCGGTCAGCCAGGGCAGCATAAATCTACACAGAATCCAAAATTCACCGATAATCAACAATCGAATGTTCCTTCGGACCAAGTCTCTCCGGTTGGCGGTGATTTTTACCCCCAAACAGCGTTCAACCCCGCTTCGTCATCAAAAGCCAGTCCCCCCTCAGGCCCTTCCGCCTCCGACTGCTCCACAACCGTCGTTTCCTCCGACAAGTGTTTTTCCGCCCCAAACTGTTTCGCAACCGACCTTTCCACCGACAAGTGTTATTCCGCCGACTGGAGCCATCGATTTTTCCACCGCCAACTTTTCCACCACCAAATGACTACGATGAGACATTGTGTATCTTGAATCGGAGTCAAATTGCCGCACGTCAAGCGGTATCTAGGGATTCACCGGAGTTTAATGGAAACCTGGAAGACTGGCCGCTGTTCTTCTCGATGTCAACTCATCAACCCAAATGATTGGATTTTCGAACGAGGAAAATATGCTGCGTCTCAGGAAATGCTTGAAGGGTAAGGCATTGGAGGCAGTGAGATGTCGACTGCTCCACCCATCGAATGTTACCGGCGTGATGTCGACGCTAAAAATACTCAGTTCGTGGTTGCATACTACGGCAGAAGATGCGAGTGTCGTTATGATCAGTGCTAGTAGTAGCGACCAACGCTTCAGGGGCGGCAAAAAGGATGGCTTCCTGAATTTCTACTCAAAGTCGGAGTCCACAAGTTCGAAATCTGATGAAACGTCATTCAAATCAAAAACAGCGAAAGCTGTTGTTAAGGAGAATTGTGTCGTATGCAGGGGAAACTGTCCATCTGTGGTGAAGTGTAAGAGATTCGAGGTGTTCAACTACGATTCGAAGTGGGCAACCATAAAGAAATGCGAGCTATGCCGGAAATGTCTCCGGAAACATAACGGATCTTGCAAGAATTCGAAAGAGTGCGGTATAAATGGATGCGAATTCCTCCACCATCCTCTTCTCCATAACTCACAGAAGCATGAAGTTTCGAGTACTTCACCACATTTATCAACCGTTTCAAACAATATCAACGCTAATGCGGACATGAAAGGCGTGAGCCACAGCTGCAATGTTCACCAAGGGCAATCGGAGATTCTGTTTCGAATCGTTCCAGTGAAGTTGTATGGGGCATCGAAAACGATACGCACCTACGCGTTGATCGATGATGGCTCTAAGCTCACTCTGATAGAGTAAAGTTTGGCGGATGAATTGGGTGTGCAAGGGCCAACGAAATCATTGTGTCTGAAGTGGACCGGCGCAACACAGGAGATGTCGCTGTCGCAGCAGATCAACGTACAGATCTCTAGTGTGAGAAACTCGAACAAACACGAGCTAACCGGTGTGTACACGATGCCCTCTCTGCAGATCCGACCACAAACGCTTCTGCTCACAGAACTACAGAGAAGTATCCATACCTAGCAGGATTGCCACTCGAATCGTACAGTGATGTTAGTCCCAGAATTCTTATCGGTTTGGATCATGCTACACTTGGGAACGCTGTCAAGTGTCGAGAAGGTACCGAAAACGAACCTATTGCCATCAAAACGAGGCTAGGTTGGATGGTCTTCGGGAGTTGCACGGGAAAAGAAAAGGCTGAACGATACGTAAATTATCATAGCGTTGAAGGTTGCGAATACAACCGAGAGCAAGACGAGGATCTGCACAAATTAGTAAAATCCCACTTTTCCCTCGACAGCCTCGGAATCGTTAAACCGGATAAGCTCTTGATGTCGCAACAGGACCAAAGAGCACAAACGCTCCTGGATACACGTACGCGTCTCACAGAAACTGGTCGATATGAGAGCGGTCTTCTATGGAAGTACGACGAGGCCCGACTCCTGGACAGTAAAGGAATGGCGAGGAAGCGATGGACATGCTTAGAGAATCGCATGAAGAAGGATCCGGCGCTAGCCAAAGCGATAAAGGCGAAGATTGAAGACCACTTGAGCAAGGGGTACGTAAGAAAGCTGACTGCAGAGGAGCTTGAAACGCCACGTTCTCGTGTATGGTACCTCCCAATTTTCCGGGATGCAGCGGCTGTCGTCCACGGACTGTCTCTTAATTCTTTCCTGCTAAAGGGTCCAGACCAGCTAACCTCGCTTCTTTCCGTGTTGGTGCAATTTCGGGAGTATAAAATAGCAGTAAGTGGGAACATCCGCGAGATGTTCAATCAGGTGCTGATGTTTAATGATTGCTCGGCTGGATTTTATTCAGTTTTATTTCCAAATGGTCCTACATGTTATTCTTCTGTTAGGAATCCATCTACGATTGATTTAGTACTAACAAATCAAAGTCATTCATGCAGTGATTTATTAACTCATGCTGACTTTGATTCTGATCATCTTCCCATAACATTTTCTATTTCCCATGAAACTATTTTAAATCCCACTAGATCTGTGTTAAATTTTCACAAGACTAATTGGGATAGATATCGTTCTACGATCGAAGAAAATTTGAATGATGATATTATTTTACAACATAGTGCTGACATTGACAGAGCATTAGATAATTTTAGCAGCTTAATACTCAATGCCCGGAATTTATCAGTTCCTAAGGCTCGAGTGAAATTTAATGCACCAATTATTGACAGTGAACTTCAACTTCTTATACGTTTGAAGAACATACGGAGACGTCAATACCAAAGATCTCGTGATCCTGCTTTGAAAATAATTTTTCAAGAATTACAAAAGGAAATTAAACATAGATTCACTCTCTTGCGAAATGAGAATTTCATGAGAGAAGTTGAACAACTAAAACCTTATTCGAAACCTTTCTTAAGAAACCTTCGAAGCCCATTCCAGTCCTTAAAGATGGTGATTGCATTTTTCTAACGAATGAACAAAAATCTCAAAAACTTGCTCAGCTGTTTGAGAGCGTTTATAACTCCAATTTGAACGTAGTAAGTCCTATTGAAAATTAAGTAAACCAAAAGTATGATCAGATCACCACCCAAGAATTTCTTTCTGAAAAGGTATTGGAAACAAACTTGAATGAGGTGCGAACTATTCTCAAAAAATTCAAAAACATGAAAGCACCAGGAGATGATGGAATATTCTATATCCTTATTAAAACACTTCCCGAAAACTCTTTAAATTTCTTGGTAAAAATTTTTAACAGATGCTTTGCACTAGCACATTTTCCTACGAAATGAAAAAAATGCCAAAGTCACTCCAATTTTAAAACCCGAAAAGAATCCAGCTGAGGCATCAAGTTATCGACCAATTAGTTTACTTTCCTCTATTAGCAAACTTTTTGAAAGAATAATTCTCAATAGAATGATAACACATATAAATGAGAACTCAATTTTTGCAAATGAGCAGTTTGGTTTTCGCCATGGGCATCCCACTACTCATCAGTTACTTAGAGTAACAAATATCATTCGAACTAATAAATCTGAAGGCTATTCGACTGGAGCTGCGCTTCTAGATATAGAAAAGGCATTCGACAGTGTTTGGCATAAAGGTATAATAGCTAAAATGTCAAATTTCAGTTTTCCGCTTTACCTTACAAAAATGATACAAAGTTATTTAACTGACCGCACTCTTCAGGTTAACTATCTAAATGGTAAATCTAATAGATTGCCTGTTTGAGCTGGTGTACCTCAGGGGAGTATCTTGGGCCCAATCTTATATAACATTTTAACTTCTGATCTTCCTGATTTACCACCAGGTTGTGAGAAATCTCTGTTTTGTGACGATACAAGTATTTCCGCAAAAGGAAAAAGCCTTCGTGTTATATGCAGTCGGCTACAAAAAAGTTTAGATATATTTTCTTCATACTTGCAGAAATGGAAGATTTCCCCTAATGTTTCTAAAACACAGTTAATTATTTTTCCTCATAAGCCAAGAGTTTCATTTCTCAAACCCACCCATAACCACGTTACTAAGATGAACGGTGTGGTCTTAAATTGGTCTGATCAAGTTAAATACTTAGGGCTAATTTATTATAAGAGTCTTACTTTCAAGGAGTACATTGAAAATATCCAGTCAAAGTGCAATAAGTATATCAAATGTTTATATCCTCTTATCAACAGGAATTCTAGACTTTGTCTCAAGAATAAACTGTTAATTTACAAGCAAATTTTTGGGCCAGCAATGTTATATGCAGTTCCCATCTGGACAAGTTGTTGTACAACCAGGAACAAGACACTTCAAAGGATTCAGAATAAACTTTTGAAAATGATTTTGAAGCGTCCTCCCTGGTTTAGCACGAACGAGCTACATAGGCTCACTAATGTAGAAACATTAGAAAATATGTCAAGCCAAATTATCAACAAATTCCGACAAAAATCGTTGCAATCCTCAATTGCAACGATTAGCTCACTTTATAGTCAGTAAGATAGTTTTAAGTTTATTTTAAGTTTTGTTTTATTCCTTTTTTTTTCCTTGACAAGTAGGTTTAATAATTTTCCTACAATTACATTAACTTAACTGTGAAAGCTAATAACATTCAATAATATAAAAAAAGCGTACAAATACATATATATATATATATATATATATATATATATATATATATATATATATATATATATATATATATATATATATATATATATATATATATATATATATATATATATATATATATATATATATATATATATATATATATATATATATATATATATATATAATAGTGTTGAAATGTCACCAATTGTGGCAGAACACACAATACTAATTCTGAATAGATATTAGTACATAAATGAATCATTACAAACATTCCCCCTATTTTAAAAAAAAAAATGTTATTTTTTTATGAAGTCTGATGACGACTATATTCCTATTTTGGTTGTTTTGGCATTTTGTGAATAAACTTGGGGCTTGATTTTGTTTCATATTCATGGTTATTTTTTATAATTTTTTGAGCATTGTGTTGACTGCGCCCTGTCGAGATGTTCGGCCACAGCAGCTACTATCGCTTCACACGACTGATAAACCGCACCCGTTACAATCCGAGGGATCGTCACGATCGAACCGCGATCAAAGCGGACGAAGCGAATATCATGTGTCATCATCAGATAGGAGCGAGGCATTTGATCATTATAGGTTGTGCTGATGGTGCGAAGAATCTTAAAATTAGTTCTTATTATTCTTAAATCTGAATAAATCTACCTTAAATCTATCGGCTTAAACCTAGTGAACTTACACACTATCTAGTTTCTAAAATTACTTGCTGAAATTAATGCTAAAAGTACAGAACGGTGAGAAATCAAATGATACTTATATAATTCCTAACCTATTTGCCTTAATTACTAGTGCACATGTTTATAATCATATTTTCCCGGAGATTCACTTAGTTAATATATTTAAATCGCACTGCGATTCGAAACAGATTACACGGCTCGACAGCGAAACCCGCGAATAGGAATTTCGGTTCTATCTGTCGAATAAAAATTTCTAAGCCTAAACCTAGAAGTGGAGCAGATCTCCTTCGAAATTTGTTAACGCTAGCGAGACTCATTAAAGTAGGTATTAAAAATACATATAATGACTTAGTCTAACTTAGTTTAATATTCCTCAGGAATTTTAGACCTTACATTAGTTTAAATAAAGTTTATGGAATTGATTCGTTTCTCGCTATACCCAACATATTATAAAATTCTTTAACGAATCCATCACGAGATGTCGGAAAAATCTAGCCAATCTGGGAATAGGGCAGCGCAGGAGCACACCGACGATAACCCGACGGTGACCGGTACAGAGGCAGCTAACAACAACGTCGTAGTGGTAACGACAGCCGCTTCTACCCCCCAAGTTCCCCTTCCGAGCTATACGCAGGTAAAATTTAATTTGATTGCTCCCTGGGCAACGCCTCAAGGAGGAAGCACCGGAACAATTCCGGAAGTTTCAACCTTTATTCCGGCCGGTAATTAAACAACTCTTGTTCCGCGGCTGCCAGATCCGGTTTTTCTAAAACACCGCGAACGAAATTCGGTTCGCAAATGTCGTAAAAAAACTCGAATTTCACTGTCAGTTGTGTAGTGAGCGCGATAATAACCAAATGGTACAGTGTGATGGCTGTGAGCAGTGGTTTCATTACATATGTGTGGAAGTTACAGAGGGCGTCGCAAACGTGACTTGGATCTGTCCCATTTGCAATATTGTAAAGGATTCAACTCCGATGGCGATTGATCCCCCACTAATACCAACTAATACCTAATAGCGATCTCCCGAATAGTAAGACTGGTTCGGTCAGAAGTAAAGCGAGTTCTTATACAAAAATGGTTGAGTTGGAAAGCAAAAAACTTGAGGAAGAGTTCAATCTGGAGATAAAATATTTGCAGCGAAGGTACAAGCTCATGATAGAGAGCGTCAGCCGGGACGTCAGTGAAAGAGGATCTGTCTCAAGTGAGTCGGTTAATTTATCGAAGATACAGGAGTGGGTAGATCGAACGGAACACCTTGGTGAGCAGAATGATTCCGGTTTAGCAGATGAGATGAACGCACACGCGTCGGACAACCCGAAGCAGCCAAAGGAGAGACAAACTCCTAAGCATACTCAACACACTAAACCAGCGATTCAATCGGACCAACCCGGTCAGCCAGGGCAGCATACATCTACACAGAATCCAAAATTCACCGATAATCAACAATCGAATGTTCCTTCGGACCAAGTCTCTCCGGTTGGCGGTGATTTTTCCCCCAAACAGCGTTCAACCCCGCTTCGTCATCAAAAGCCAGTCCCCCCTCAGGCCCTTCCGCCTCCGACTGCTCCACAACCGTCGTTTCCTCCGACAAGTGTTTTTCCGCCCCAAACTGTTTCGCAACCGACCTTTCCACCGACAAGTGTTATTCCGCCGACTGGAGCCATCGATTTTTCCACCGCCAACTTTTCCACCACCAAATGACTACGATGAGACATTGTGTATCTTGAATCGGAGTCAAATTGCCGCACGTCAAGCGGTATCTAGGGATTCACCGGAGTTTAATGGAAACCTGGAAGACTGGCCGCTGTTCTTCTCGATGTTCAACTCATCAACCCAAATGATTGGATTTTCGAACGAGGAAAATATGCTGCGTCTCAGGAAATGCTTGAAGGGTAAGGCATTGGAGGCAGTGAGATGTCGACTGCTCCACCCATCGAATGTTACCGGCGTGATGTCGACGCTAAAAATACTCAGTTCGTGGTTGCATACTACGGCAGAAGATGCGAGTGTCGTTATGATCAGTGCTAGTAGTAGCGACCAACGCTTCAGGGGCGGCAAAAAGGATGGCTTCCTGAATTTCTACTCAAAGTCGGAGTCCACAAGTTCGAATTCTGATGAAACGTCATTCAAATCAAAAACAGCGAAAGCTGTTGTTAAGGAGAATTGTGTCGTATGCAGGGGAAACTGTCCATCTGTGGTGAAGTGTAAGAGATTCGAGGTGTTCAACTACGATTCGAAGTGGGCAACCATAAAGAAATGCGAGCTATGCCGGAAATGTCTCCGGAAACATAACGGATCTTGCAAGAATTCGAAAGAGTGCGGTATAAATGGATGCGAATTCCTCCACCATCCTCTTCTCCATAACTCACAGAAGCATGAAGTTTCGAGTACTTCACCACATTCATCAACCGTTTCAAACAATATCAACGCTAATGCGGACATGAAAGGCGTGAGCCACAGCTGCAATGTTCACCAAGGGCAATCGGAGATTCTGTTTCGAATCGTTCCAGTGAAGTTGTATGGGGCATCGAAAACGATACGCACCTACGCGTTGATCGATGATGGCTCTAAGCTCACTCTGATAGAGCAAAGTTTGGCGGATGAATTGGGTGTGCAAGGGCCAACGAAATCATTGTGTCTGAAGTGGACCGGCGCAACACAGGAGATGTCGCTGTCGCAGCAGATCAACGTACAGATCTCTAGTGTGAGAAACTCGAACAAACACGAGCTAACCGGTGTGTACACGATGCCCTCTCTGCAGATCCGACCACAAACGCTTCTGCTCACAGAACTACAGAGAAGTATCCATACCTAGCAGGATTGCCACTCGAATCGTACAGTGATGTTAGTCCCAGAATTCTTATCGGTTTGGATCATGCTACACTTGGGAACGCTGTCAAGTGTCGAGAAGGTACCGAAAACGAACCTATTGCCATCAAAACGAGGCTAGGTTGGATGGTCTTCGGGAGTTGCACGGGAAAAGAAAAGGCTGAACGATACGTAAATTATCATAGCGTTGAAGGTTGCGAATACAACCGAGAGCAAGACGAGGATCTGCACAAATTAGTAAAATCCCACTTTTCCCTCGACAGCCTCGGAATCGTTAAACCGGATAAGCTCTTGATGTCGCAACAGGACCAAAGAGCACAAACGCTCCTGGATACACGTACGCGTCTCACAGAAACTGGTCGATATGAGAGCGGTCTTCTATGGAAGTACGACGAGGCCCGACTCCTGGACAGTAAAGGAATGGCGAGGAAGCGATGGACATGCTTAGAGAATCGCATGAAGAAGGATCCGGCGCTAGCCAAAGCGATAAAGGCGAAGATTGAAGACCACTTGAGCAAGGGGTACGTAAGAAAGCTGACTGCAGAGGAGCTTGAAACGCCACGTTCTCGTGTATGGTACCTCCCAATTTTCCCAGTCATCAACTCGAACAAACCGGACAAGATTCGGCTCGTCCGGGATGCAGCGGCTGTCGTCCACGGACTGTCTCTTAATTCTTTCCTGCTAAAGGGTCCAGACCAGCTAACCTCGCTTCTTTCCGTGTTGGTGCAATTTCGGGAGTATAAAATAGCAGTAAGTGGGAACATCCGCGAGATGTTCAATCAGGTGCTGATGTGTCCTGAAGACCAGCACTGCTTACGCTTCTTTTGGAAGGATGACGAAGCAGCAACTGAGCCGAATGTCTACGTGGTGCAGGTGATGACCTTCGGCGCTTGCTGCTCACCAAGTACAGCACAACACGTGGAAAACAGCAACGCTAAGCGGTTCGAACCAGATTATCCAGCAGCTGTCGAGGCGATCGTCAAACGGCACTACGTGGACGATATGCTGATGAGCGTAGAGACCGAGGTTGAAGCAACTCAGCTCGTTCAGGATGTAAAAGAATCCACACCGCAGGCGGTTTCAAAATACGGAACTGGATATCGAATTCAGGAAGCGTCCTGGCAGCGATCAGCGAGGGATTGATGAAGGAGAAAAATCTCGGCATTGGCGACGAGTGCGCTACCGAGAAGGTGCTTGGAATGTGGTGGGACACCACGAAGGACTGATTCACCTATAAAATCTCACCACGATACGATCAGGGCCTCATCTCAGGAAACCGACGGCCCACGAAACGCGTAGTCTTGCGAACGCTTATGATGGTTTTCGAACCGTTAGAGCTCATCGCTCATGTCATGATGTACCTTACAATGCTGCTTCTGGAGATCTGGCGCACTCAGGATGGCTGGGACGATCCGATTGAAGATGCGCAGTACGAGAAATTGCTATCGTGGCTGGCAGTATTTCCACAAATAGCAACATCGAAGTCCCACGCTGCTACCGAGTACTAATTCCCGCGGGAGCAGATAGCGCAGTAGAAATACATACGTTCGTCGATGCTAGCGAGAGCGGCTTTGCTGCGGCGGTGTACCTTCGATATGTGAGCGGCGAGACCGTCGAGTGCGCGCTTGTCGCCGCAAAAACAAGAGTTGCACCTCTCAAGTTCCTGTCGATCCCTCGCTCCGAACTGCAAGCAGCTGTCATCGGTGTGCGACTTGCCGATACGATATCGAGATCTCTTTCGATCATCGTCAGCCGGCGAACATTTTGGACAGATTCCAAGGACGCCCTATGTTGGCTTCGGTCGGACCATAGACGATACAGCCAGTACGTAGCATTCCGCGTCAGTGAAACCCTCGAGACAACGGATATCTCAGAGTGGCAATGGGTATCGACCAAACACAACGTTGCTGGCGATGTAACGAAGTGGAAAGTAGTACCAAACCTGGCAAACGATAGTCGTTGGTTTCGGGGACCAGCATTTCTTCGCCTTCAGAAAGAAGATTGGCCAGCAAACCCGTTTTCTGCGAAGACCACTGAAGAGGAACTGCAACCGCATCTACTTGTGCACACCCAGCCTGGTGAACAAGCGATTCGTCCAGAGGACTTATCTAAGTGGAACAAACTGCTACGCGTGACGGCCTATGCTTTACGGTTTATCAGCATTTCGAAACGCAGTTGTTATGGGAAAGCCTGTGTGGCTGTTCCGAAATGCTCAGTCCGCTGCCTTCGCTGAGGAGAAATTGATACTCGCCAAGAATCGCTCGATGAAAAACCCCGTGAAAACAATTCCCCAATCTAGCCTGTTATACCAATGTAATGCATTCCTAGACGAAAACGACGTGCTGCGTGTCAAGGGCCGAACGAAGTCATGTGAATTCATCGATCGAGATGCAGCTGAACCGATAATTCTTCCGAAAGATCATCCCGTAACTCGCCTCATCATATCTTCCGTGCACAAGCGGTTTCATCACCAGAACCACGAAACGGCCATTAACGAAATACGCCAACGCTACCATACTCCTCGATTTATTTATTTATTTATTTATTTGTCGTCAATCAAAAGTAGACCATATTAATTACATTTCATTCTTAACTTACTAACCTCAAAAAAAAATATTTTCCTAAGTGTGGTTTTGTTCATTGTTACATCTATTGATTCACAATATTGGTTATAACATGACATCATTCTATTCAGAGGTTCGTTTTTTCCATAATTTGTTCGTTGATTACTGATATAAAACAAGTTTCTGTTTCTTAAAGAACGAGTAGGAGCATAAAACTTCAAATTCGCCAAGGTTTCTGGACTGTTTATTCTTTGTGTAATTACATCGTTAACAAAAGCTACCATTGCGAACTCTCGTCGCTTTCTAAGTCCATCCAGATTTATTAACATACAACGCGACTCATAGGAAGGTAAAGGTAAAGTGGTCCAACCTAGCTTTCGTAGAGCATACAACAAAAATTGCTTTTGTACTGATTCTATACGGTTAATATGTGTATCATGATATGGCGACCAGACTATGCTACAAAATATTCCAGCAGGGGTCTGACGTGTGCAACATACATTGTTTTGATGGTGTATGGATCTTTGAAGTGCAAACTGAATCTTTTAATAAATCCGAGCATATTACTTACCTTATATATAATGTTAATTTGGTTAATTTGGAGTCGAGCGTGATACCTAGATCTCTTACAAGTCTGCTCCTTTCAACTGTTTTCATGTCTATAGTGAATGTTTTTTGTCTTATGCATGTTTCCTGGTAAACGAAATGGAATTACATTTTTTCACGTTAAGTTTCAACAGGCTTTTCATGCACCACGTGTGAAAACTATCAACTTCACGTTGAAATAGTTCGAGATCAGAATCTTTACGTATTTCAAGGTAACGTTTCATGTCGTCTACGTATATCAAAACGTTTAGTACCTTTAAGACATGTTCTACATCGTTTACAAATAAGATAAATAGTAGCGGACCTAGATGAGAACCTTGTGGCACACCGGATGTCACATTCACCACTGATGATAAGCTACTTTTGAACCTTACTTTTTGTGTTCTGTCAGTCAAGTATGACTGAATCCATTTCAAAAGTCTCGGATTAAACCCTATTTTAGATAATTTGAAAAGCAGTAGAGGGATGTCAACTCTATCGAACGCCTTACTGAAGTCAGTATATAATGTTTCAACTTGATTTCCTTTATCCATTGCGTTTATAGTGAAAGTTACGAAATACAACAAGTTTGTGGCCGTTGAACGGCCTTTGATGAAACCGTGTTGTTTGCTAAAATCAAATTTTTTAACTTGTGCAACTATACGTTGATTGATGATAGATTCAAATAGTTTAGGAATGCACGATATTAGAGCAACTCCACGATAGTTTTTAACGTCTGATTTCTTGCCGCTTTTGAAAATTGGGATTAAAAATGACTCTTTCCAAATTGGTGGTATTGTGCTGCCTTCTAGGGAAGAATTAAACAACCACAATAGAGGTTGGGCAAGTTCCTTCGACACTGATTTTAAAAAATACTGGCGGTAGCCCATCTGGTCCCGCACCTTTTGATACATCCAGCGTATTTAAGGAAGCCAAAACTTCGTCAAGAGCTATATAATCAACTGTGACAAATCTCAGTGGCTCTGGTAGGTATGAGAAAAACTGATAATCACGATCCTTGTCGTCATGAGTGGTGTAGACATCCTGGAAAAACTCAGCAAGTAAATTACTGATTTCACTATTAGTTTGACCATTCTTATTATCTAGATGCATTTTGGATCGAAAGTTGCTCGACTTTTGTTTATCTCTGACAAAATTAAAAAATGACCTAGGATCTGACTTTATATTATTTTCTAGCTTAGCGTTGTAACCATCATAGGCACTTTTGATTTCCATGTTCAATTCGTCACATACTGAGAGGTAGAATGAAAGGTTTATATCACTTTTGTCTCTTTTGTAAACTTTATGGGCTTTTTGTTTTCTGTTTTTGAGATTGATTATTTTTCTGTTGAACCACACTGGGTTTTTTGATGTGCTTGTATGTTTTCGTTTTCGCTTTGGGACTGTCTTTTCTAATGTGTCGTATATGATTTCGTAAAACTTATCCACTGCTTGTTCTATATTCAATTTATAAATCTTGGTTTGCCAATCGATACAGTTCAGTTTGCTTTTGATAAGCTCATAGTTGGCTTGTTTGAAGTCAAAGTATGATTCGGACATTTCGCTGTCTAGCAGTGTGGTGCTATTATGTATAAATAAGGAATATTCAATGGCAGTGTGAAACGCTTCGTTTTTCCATAGGGGAGCTGGTGCCTCAGTAACACAGAAATCATCAATCATGTTTGTAAATAGTAAATCTAGATAACAATTGTTATGATTTCTTACAGGATTTACTTGATTAAGTCCTATCGCCGCACTTTTGTCAAACAGGGAATGAAGCGTTTCATTGTCACCTATGATTAGTATCAAAAGAGATTCGTTTTCGTCATCGATAATAAAACTAGTTGCCCGTTGATTAAAGTCACCGTAAATGTGAATATTTGTTTCAGGCTCAAATTTTGAAGTAATATCTTCTGCAATATTAAAAATTTTTTCATACGAATCTTTTGTTGCCTCTTCAGGAGGAAAATACACAGAAGCGAAAATGTGAACTTGCTTTCCAACCGTGCATTTAACCCAAACGTGATCAAACTCCTTACATTTACTTGATTTGATTGCTTCTGAGTTGTATTTATTACAAACGGCAAATAACACTCCACCACCAGACTTCTTGTTAGACAACGACTTGTCACGATCATCTCTAAATACGTTGAACCGGTCTCCAAACAGTTCTTTATTTTTAACACTAGCATCCCAACAGTTTCAGTTCCTAATATAATGGAAAAATTACAAGCGACTACCTGTTTATGTATTTCGTTTATTTATAGTGCGCTTTTCATTCTATTGAAGTTTTGGCAGTAAACAGTGATTTCTTCACTGTCACAGTTTTTTTTATCAATTTTGCTGGAATTACGTATTCTGTTGAAGTTCTGACAGTTAATTACAAATTCTTCAGAGTCGCACCTCGGTGCATTATCAGCTGACTCTTCGCTCACACCGTCGGTGCGCGTCAATACATAAGAAAATTAGGCCCTTGTAGCTGACGGCATGAGCAACATTCGCCTACAGCTGTTCGGTGTGATGAAACATGACACGTATTTACCGGGGAACTTGGTGTGTTGTTTACTTTTGCAGCGGAGGTCGATGACGCAATTTCTGGGGCAATAATGGTTCTATCGAAATGGTTGAGGGTTGATACAGAAGTAGATTGAAAGCGGCATATTCAAAAATCCGGAAAGATTGTCAGCAGTGTAAATAGCTCCTCGCTAAACCTCAGCCTCCATCAATGGGTAGCCTCCCAGCTGGTCGACTTGCTGCGTACACTCATCCATTCCGTCACATGGGAATCGATTACTTCGGTCCGATCATGGTGACAATGGGACGAAGAAATGAAAAACGGTGGAGGGTACTCGCTACATGCTTAACCACTCGCGCCATCCACACGACTGATAAACCGCACCCGTTACCATCCGAGGGATCGTCACGATCGAACCGCGATCAAAGCGGACGAAGCGAATGTCATGTGTCATCATCAGATAGGAGCGAGGAATTCGATCATTATTGGTTGTGCTGATAGTGCGAAGAATCTTAAAATTAGTTCTTATTATTCTTAAATCTGATTAAATCTACCTTAAATTTATCGGCTCAAACCTAGTGAACTTACACACTATCTAGTTTCTAAAATTACTTGCTGAACTTAATGCTAAAAGTACAGAACGGTGAGAAATCAAATGATACTTATATAATTCCTAACCTATTTGCCTTAATTACTAGTGCACATGTTTATAATCAAATTTTCCCGGAGATTCACTTAATTAATATATTTAAATCGCACTGCGATTCGAAACAGATTACACGGCTCGACAGCGAAACCCGCGAATGGGAATTTCGGTTTTATCTGTCGAATAAAAATTTCTAAGCCTAAACCTAGAAGTGGAGCAGATCTCCCTCGAAATTTGTTAACGCTAGCGAGAATCACTAAAGAAGGTATTAAAAATATATATATAATGACTTAGTCTAACTTAGCTTAATATTCCTCAGGAATTTTATAACTTACATTAGTTTGAATGAAGTTTATGGAATTGATTCGTTTCTCGCTATACCCAACACTTTGAATGCATGGAACTTTGCCAGTTTTTGTAATAGGTAGCTCTCTTAGCTTAATCATGACTAGAAAAAAGTAAAAACCGCGATTTCGCGACACGCTGGAACAAGGCCGATTGTTCGTGCACGTTTTTATCTCCACGTAATTTCTTCATTACTTGTGAGTTTTGCTCGAAAATAATTGGTGAAATCAACTAAAATTACTAGTGTTGGTGTTTCAAATAACAGAACTATCGAAACATGCAGTCTTAGGAGGATTTCGTATTTTTTTGCTTTGATCATCGACGTGTAGAGGTAGATTCATACAGATCTGTTTCGTATGTATTTTTGGTTGAGGGTAGAGGAAAAATAAACTAATTATTTACTAGAATGTCGGTAAAAAAACAGAGGATGTCTTGTTCAGACGAATGCGTCCCTTATCATTTTTAGAGTTTCGGTTTTATGTTTCGGAGAACTAAAGATTCATTTGCTACTAATGAAAGTTACGTAAAACCGGTGAATAAAAATAAGCGTATAACTAAATTATTATATAAATTATTATGGGAGCTGCGTAGCCGCAAGATTACAGAGTCCGCTTTGTCATGCGGATGGTCGAGGGTTCGAATCTTAGTAGAACCAAGCCATCCGATGTCAAAAAGGACTTTAAGCATGGGTTTATTCTCAGGCTCCCCACCAGTTACCCTTCCTTTACGCTGAAATCTACAATACCTTTGCGTGACTTCCTCTTAACAAAAAATAGGTCCCTCTTATCAATAAAACTGGCCAGAAGGACGCACGACGAAACTTCTCCAGGGAATTATAATTGGTGATATTTGCCAAGAGGAACGAGTGTCGGTATAGTAGAACAGTAAGGGTGTAAGGAAGAGTATCACATTACACACAAGCACTGATAAACATTAATAATAAGGATGCCACTTCTCAATAGCGGTATTGCTATTAACAGAAGTGCGGGATACAGCAGACACCCGGGTATATCACACAATAGATCTACGATTCTGGTCGCAGTGAGAAAGTCCATACAGGAAAAAAACTAAATTATTAGGAGTCAACAACCACAAAACATAAAACAGTAAAATTTCTATATAAATTCTAAAAATTCAACTGATAAAATACAAATTAAACTAAAAATCCAGTCAATCACAAAAGCTTCAGCTCTTCGTAGCTCTCCTGCTGAACTACAAGTACGGCAAAGCACGCATGCGGCAGGTTGGCAGAAAGTCCTCAAACACAGGCGCGAAAGGTTCTGGTGCGAAGGCAGGAACGGTACGTTCGGAGACTCCCTCAGGGAGTGTACCGCTACCACCTGCTCGACGCACTCCCGCGATAGCGAAGAAGGTTCCGCCGAAAAATCGAAAGAGGAGTAAGCGTGAGCATCGGAACAGTCGCGACCCTCAGAGCCAAATTCCGCCGCCTAAACGTGAGAGTAACACTTCTGTCGCCTACTGTCTGCTGCAACGGGAGCCTGTTGCTGAGGGTATGCAGACTACCCATCCCAGCGTCACCGCTGATGGCAACCGTCCGCCAATCGGATCTCAACCAGATCCGACGAAGGACGCGCTGCCAACAAAATGAGCAGCATACGCTGCGTTCAGGTGAACCTCCATCACGCAAAGGGCGCCTCTGGTGTTCTTTGCCGGAGGTTCACCAAGGATCAGCTATCCGTGGCGCTGATCCAGTAACCATGGGTCCACGACACCAGGATCCTTGGCTTAGCCAACACAAGTTGGCAGTAAGTTGGTCTATTGTAATCAACAGTCAAATCCCAGGACTGCAATTCTGCTGAACAGAAACATTAAATTTGTTCCCATTACAGAGTTCATCCAACGGGATTTGGTTGCCATTGCGGTGGAAGTCCCGACAACCAACGGCACTCAAGAAGTGGTTGTTGCCTCCGCTTACTTCCCGGGGGACGAGGACGATATACCGCCATCCGAAGTCGCAGCACTTGTGCGATACTGCCGAAGCATCAACAAGCCACTCATCGTCGGCTGCGATGCAAACGCGCATCACACAGTCTGGGGCAGCTCGGATGTCAACACTCGAGGTGAGTACCTACTTGAATACCTTACTTCTAACAACGTTAATGTATGCAATGTGGGAAACGAGCCAACTTTCAGTAATGCTATTAGACAAGAGGTCCTAGATCTCACTCTATGTAGCGCCTCGATAACGGAGAAGGTCAAGAACTGGCATGTCTCTGATGAACCCAGTTTATCAGACCATAGACACATCAGATTTGACGTCGAGGCTACTCCTCTGAGAAGAGAACATTTCAGGAATCCTAAGAAAACCAACTGGAACTCTTTTAAGGAACATTTGGTCAATTCGAGAACACCCTGCCACCAAAATATTCGAGCTCCAGGTGAACTGGACATCGCAGCAAGTGACCTACAGCACAGGATCACGGAAGCTTTTATGTCAAACTGTCCGTTAACAAATCGAACAGTCTGCCGTGATGTGCCCTGGTGGAATGAAACTCTCAGCAACCTTCGTCGGGAAGCTAGACGCTTGTTCAACAGGGCTAAAATCACGTCCAACTGGGAAGCCTATAGAGCATCCCTTACAAAATACAACGCTGAGCTACGCAAAGCCAAAAGGAGGTCTAGAATTCGATTTTGTGAAGACATTCAGACTCTACCTGAGGCAACGCGACTGCAAAAAGCGATGTCCAAAGATCACACGAATGGTCTTGGGCAGTTGAAAAAGGAAGATGGTAGTCTGACTGTCACCACCAAGGAAACGCTGGATGTTCTTATGAACATTCACTTTCCTGGATCGACAGCAATCTCCGGTTCGAACGTCGAAGAGTTACAGAGCCTCGAATCCAGACGCATAACGTCACGTGACTCCGCAGCGCTCGCTCGTAGAATTTTCACGGAGACTTCTATCAACTGGGCACTAAGCTCTTTTGAGCCTATGAAGTCACCAGGACCGGATGGCATTCTACCAATCTTTCTACAAAAATCGGACGGAGTCGTTATGTCCGAACTCATCAGCCTCTTTCGAGCCAGCTTTACTATGGGACATATCCCGGTCAACTGGCGGAACGTTAAGGTAGTGTGTATAAACACTACCTTAACGTTCCGCCAGTTGACCGGGATATGCCCCATAGCCGGGCAGAAAAGACAAAACATTGCCCAAAGCTTTCAGACCTATAAGTCTGACGTCAACTCTTCTCAAGTTGATGGAGAAAATTACGGACAACTACATCCGCAGTGAGTTTCTGAAGGAGTTACCCTTACACAAGCATCAATATGCTTATCAACAGGGTAAATCTACTGAAACCGCTTTGCATTGCCTAGTGACGAAGATCGAGAAGTCCTTGAAATATAAAGAGACAGCGGTCTGCGCTTTTCTTGATATTGAGGGAGCTTTCGATAACACGTCCTTTGCATCAATTTACACGGCTCTACAAAATAAAAGAGTCGACGATACTACAATGAGCTGGATCCAAGCAATGCTTTCGAGCAGGAAGATCACAGCTGCATTGGGGGATACGTCTGTCACAGTAGGGGCAGTGAAAGGGTGTCCTCAAGGAGGAGTTCTCTCTCCACTGCTATGGTCACTGGTGGTAGACGTTCTCCTAACCAAGCTATCACAGCTGGGCTTCGAAGTCATTGGATATGCTGATGATATAGTCCTTATTGTTCGGGAAAAATGTGATGCAACTCTATCTAGTCGTATGCAAACGGCACTTAACACCACCTCTCAGTGGTGCTCAGAAGAAGGGCTGAACATTAACCCCGCTAAAACGGTCATTATACCATTTACCAAACGAAGAATGCACACAATCATTCCTCCGCTACTGAATGGGGTAAGACTATGTTTCAGCAATGAGACCAAATATCTTGGAATCATTCTGGATAAGAAGCTGAACTGGACTGCTCACCTAGACGACGCTATCAAGAAGGCAACTTCAGCTATCTGGGCTTGCAGTACACTGTTTGGCAAGACCTGGGGGCTAAAACCACAATTAGCGCTCTGGTCTTACATCACCATTGCTCGGCCACGTATAACCTACGCAGCCCTCGCATGGTGGCCTAAAGTAAATGAAAAGACAGCTCAGGCGAAACTTACCAAAGTCCAACGATTGGCCTGTCTCTCAGTTACCAGTGCCCTGCGCACAACACCGACAGCAGCCTTGGAGGCCTTGCTTTGCTTACTTCCTCTACATCTCCATGTGAGAAAGGAAGCAGAGCTTGGCGCACTAAGGCTGCAAAGAAATACAACGATGCTCGAAGGTGACCTAACGGGTCACCTAAGCATCCTAAAGGAGTTTAAGCTGACACCTTTAGTAACAACAGTCTCGGACTGGATGGAAGCGAAGCCAAACATGGACGTTCCATATATAGTGATCGACACAGATCGCTCCATGTGGAACAATGGAGGGCCGAGTCTTCCATCGGGCACAATCCGCTTCTACACGGATGGCTCAAAAATCGGACCCCAGACTGGTTCAGGGATCTACGGACCAGGTATAAAGGCCACTATCTCAATGGGTAAGTGGCCAACCGTCTTTCAGGCGAAGGTATACGCAATATATATCTGTGCTATAACATGTCTACATCGCAAATATAGACATGTGAAAATCGGAATCTTTTCGGACAGTCAGGCGGCACTAAAGGCATTAAAGTCTGCTACATGTGTCTCCAGACTAGTCTGGGAGTGCATCGCAACACTCAGGGAACTCTCCCGCCTCAACAAAGTTATGCTACTTTGGGTACCCGGTCACTGCGGAATCGAGGGAAATGAACATGCCGACAGCCTCGCAAGACAAGGATCTGCTCAGCAATTCATTGGACCGGAACCGTTTTTGGGTACTTCCACATCCGCCGTTAAAGGCGAACTAAGTACATGGGAAAAGCTAAAGATAGCATCTCAATGGCAACATGCGCAGGGTTGCAGGCAAGCTAAACAGTTTATCTACCCTAACCCTACGGTTACCAAACGGCTACTTAGTTTAACTCGTAGTGAACTACGCATCATCACGGGATTTCTCACTGGACACTGTCCTGCTCTTTATCATTTAAAGAAAATCGGCAAAGTCCTAACCGACTATTGTCGCTTTTGCAACGCTGAACCTGAGAGCTCAGCGCATTTGCTTTGCTTTTGCGGGGCTCTTGCTTCATCGAGGTTTAACTTCTTTGGAAGTTACCTCTCAACTCCATACCAGGTATGGAGCACCAATCCCAAAACGGTCACAGGTTTCATCAACCATGTAGTTCCGGATTGGGGCACAGGCTTACAACCAACTAGCTCAACTCCATCAATGAGTTCGAGCAATCGGGACCAGCCACAAAAGACAAACATTCCTGTCGCAGTGGCGCTTTCTACCCAATGCCCTTCAGGCATACAATAAAAAAAAGCTCTCAAAATTCATACCTATAATATAATCAATTATCGACCCCCAACATCTAACAGATGTATCCCAGGGTCTCCCTTTCCTACTAAAATTTCCCATCTCACGTAACATTTATGAGGGCACGTAGAGTTCTCTGCGGTTCTCTTAAGTAAATGTTGGACTAACATTCTTTTTCCGTTCCCCAACAGTTGTAAGGACGTGGCCAGGGCGGTAACAATTATCTTGAGACATCTGACCTTTGTTTAGCAACATTTGATTAGATCCCAAATTTTATATTGCTGCTTACAAACGAGGGTAATTTGTTCTCGTAAACAGAGTATTGTTGCTGACACCATCTACGAAGTTGTGCAGCTGTTTATGCTATGCTATGGTAACTCGCATGGTTTGCCAGCATGTCCAGTCACTACTGCATCCGACCCTCTCTGTAACATTGACGTACATCGTCCACCATTGATCACCTGTTGTGGCTTTATTTATAGACGACTTTGATCTGTCCACTTTCGGTTTACGGCGAGGAAACTATGATGCTATCGAGTCAATTCAGAGAGGTATCGACTAGACTTTTATCAACCGGAGTAGAGATTTTGAAATTTGTAGAGCTCCTGGAGGTTTGTCAATACGAAGCGTAAGGAAGAAAATTAACACCCAGAGTGTTCTTGCTGAACAGTGAAGCATCTACGAATAACAGCAATTGTGATTTGTTTGCCGAGCACTTCACTAGCGTTTTTAACAATAAGCGCGCTTCACCTAACGACATTGCCGCGGCAATGGCTTTTGTTCCGAGCGACGTATTCAATGTCCAATTCTTCACGATCACAATCGAAGAGGTTCCCAAGCCATTTGCGATTTAAAACAGTCCTACTCCTCTGGACCAGTTGGCATTCTACTGTACTCCTGGAAAAATGTGCTGGAAGTTTAAAATCACCGCTAGCTGCTATATTAACCGTTATGTGCTCAACAAAAAAGCATCCTAACATGCCCGACGAGGTACTCGAGTACCCACAAATTTAAATTCTTGTAATTTTGACAGCTTCCATCTGATTACAATAGTTATGGTACTAAAGGATGGTTGGCAAATGGCTGGACATGTGTGACTTGAGACCCTAATATGGCCATTCACCTCTGTCCAGCAACTCCTATCCCAACCTCCACGTGGTGCCGACCGAAATACGAGTTACCTTAGCGGAGATCGGGTAACCAACCCCGGTGGAAACTATGGTCGTATGCTGAATGAGAAGGGGGTCGTACGAGGCTGTATCCCCATAGAGGCGGCGTACAACAGCGTCTGACCCGGAGCGGGCGGCTGAATTATGGAATGCTGTATCCCACCAGCTACACCTAAGATGGCAGCCTCATCAGCAAGATGTAGGTATCGCGACCCTGGTAAGGTAGCATACCAAAACCATTCATCAACCACGAACAACGAATTTAGAAATACGGAACGGATCAATCGGCAAAGACCTAGGCTACGAACACGGAAAAAGATTAAGGTAAACGATTGGAAATTGGGTACTTGGAACGTCCGATCTCTCAATGAAGCGGCACGGGCTGACTTGCTTGCTCGAGAACTACAGCGGCAGGGAGTCGAAATCGTAGCGATTCAGGAGGTTCGGTGGCCAAATTCCGGAGAAAGGGAATTCCGTGCAGTAGGCCCTATTGCACGCACTTCTTTCAAGTACCACATCTACTACAGTGGCGGCAAAGCAGCGGAACGGGGCGTCGGTTTCGTAGTGCTGGGAAATCAGAAAACAAGAGTCATCCGATGGAGGCCCGTAGATGACCGTATATGCGTGTTGAGGGTTAAGGGCAAATTCTTCAACTACAGTATAATCAACACCTACGCACCGACAAACGACAAATCCGATGAATGAGTTCTATGACAAGCTTGAGCGAATCTATGACGTGTGCCCAAAACACGACGTAAAAGTCGTCATCGGAGACGCAAACGCACAGTTTGAGAGGGAAGAATTCTTCCGTCCGGTCATTGGAAGGCATAGCCTCCACTCGTCAACCAATGAAAACGGCCTGAGGCTGATAAACTTTGCCGCGGCCAGAGGAATGGCCATTTGTAGCTCCTTTTTTCCACGTTTGAATATTCGGAAACACACCTGGAGGCATCCAAATGGAGAAGCCTGCTCCCAGATCGATCACGTACTGATTGACGGTCGGTTCTCGGATGTTACTGATGTTAGGTCTTTTCGGGTACCAAACATCGACTCTGACCATTATCTCGTCGTTTGTAAGATCCGCGCACGGTTGTCGAACGTGCTGAAATCACGCACAAAGAGGATGACGCGTTTCAACATTCAGCGGTTGAAAGCTGATGGCGTGGCAGCAGAATGCGCCAGAGAGCTGGATCAACGGATCGCAGAACAGCAAGAGGAAGGAGTGGAAGACATAAATGGGCTGTGGAGCAGTTTCCACGGCGCCATCGAAACGACTGCGTGAGAGGTGGTAGGTACGATTCTTGGAAGACAGCCTTATGGCTGGTTCGATGCCGAGTGCCAGAGAGCGACAGATGAGAAGAACCGTGCCAGGAGCCGCATGCTCACTGCGGCTACGCGTCAGAACAGAGAGAGATACAGGGTGGCAAGAGCTGCCGAAGAACCCACCGTCGGAATAAGCACGAGTACGAAGAGCAGGTGCTCGCCAGCGCAGAGGACAGCTATGCTCAAAACGACGTGCGGAGATTCTATAGAACTGTCAACAGAGTCAGAAGCAGGAATTTCCCGGTGCCGGTCATGTGTAATGACAAGGACGGCAACCTGCTTACTGATAAACCGACGGTTGCAGGCAGGTGGAAGGAGCATTTTCAGGCGCTATTGAACTGTGAGGAGCCAGATGAGCAGAGCAGGAACAGGATGACGATTATGAGTGATGAACAAGCTGTGGAGCCACCAACCTCCTCCTGGGTGAAAAAGGCGATTAGTGAGCTGAAAAACGGCAAGGCCGCTGGGAAGGACGGTATCCCGGCCGAACTTTTAAAAGCGGGAAGCGAGCGGCTGTACTATGCGATCCACCAGATAATACTAAGGATCTGGGCGGACGAACAAATGCCGAACGACTGGTTGGAAGGCCTCATATGCCCTATCTATAAGAAGGGCCATTGATTGGATTGTGGCAACTATCGAGGGATAACGTTGCTCAACTCCGCATATAAAGTGCTCTCCCGTATCCTGTTCTTCAGTTTGAGACCACTAACAGAATCCTTTGTTGGCGAATACCAGGCTGGTTTTCGACAAGGGCGTTCCACGTCGGATCAAATTTTCACCCTGCGACAGATCCTCGATAAGTTCCGGGAGGGCATACGATTCAGTGAAAAGAAACGAGCTGTGGCAGATCATGCTGGAACACGGTTTCCCTACGAAACTAATAAAGCTGAGTCGTATGACACTGGAGGGATCAAAATCCTGCGTGCGGATAGCTGGCGAGACATCCGCCGCGTTCGTAACGTTGGATGGACTGAACCTGGGGATGCGCTCTCCAACCTACTGCTTAACATCGCTCTTGAGGGTGCAGTACGAAGAGCAAACGTGGAAAGAAACGGTACGATCATCACGAAATCTTACATGCTTCTTTGCTTTGCGGACGACGAGTTGCAGCTGCGAACAGGGCTTTCTACGAACTACGTAACAAGCTAAGGTACCGTAGTTTGCAAACTCGCACAAAACTAGCGCTTTATAGGACGCTGATACTCCCGGTGGCCCTTTACGGACTTGAAGCATGGACGCTGAAGGAAGCTGATCGACGAGTGCTCGGAGTTTTTGAGCGTAAAGTTCTGCGATCGATACTTGGCGGTAAACTGGAAGATGGAGTGTGGCGCAGACGCATGAATCACGAGTTGTACCAGGTATACAAACATGCTGATATAGTTAAGGTAATACAGCGAGGCAGGCTTCAGGTGGCTGGACATGTTGCCAGGATGCCTGACAAGAGAGCCGCCAAAACTATCATCAGTAGAGAACCAGGAAGAGACCGTCGACACCGTGGTAGGCCTCGCACGCGGTGGATGTGCGCGGTGGATGTGCGCGGTGGAAGAAGATGCACGATCTGCTGGTGTACGGGGAGACTGGAGAACGGCTGCCCAAGATAGAAGAAGCTGGACATCTCTAAATCGTTCGGCCCTAGACCGGTGAACGGTCCGATAGCCAACAAAGTAAAGTAAGTAAGTACTAAAAGATTCAGTATCTTATCTTGTTTGAAATTTGTGTTAGCGGTACCCCGAAAGAATTTACTCATTCCCGGAGATCCGGTTTTCCGGGGACACCCATCTATGAGATGGGTTTTGGTCAATTTCAGCTGTTTTCTGGAATCCGTAAGTCACCGTCTTAAATTTCAAAATGGCGTCTGGAGTTGATTTCCGGTCTCTGGGTATCATCTCGATTCCGAAAACACCCATATACGATAGTATTCGGCCAATTTTATTTCTTTTCCAGATACCGGAAGTCGCCATTTCGGAACCCAAAATGGCGTCAGTAGTCGGTTTCCGATCTCTTGACAGCATCACATTTCTGAAAATACTCATATTGGATGGTATGCGACCTTGTATTCATTAAGTGTTTCTATGGCCACTAGGAGCCCCGGTGGAATCTGTTTCGGAAGGACCATTTTGAGGGCATATCACTATTAGAGATGCACCGAATATTCGGCCGGCCGTGATTTTTTGTCAGTTTAACCGCTAATATCGTATTTTATATTCGCACATACTGAATTGCAACTGTTTCCTGGTTCAAATATCGTGAAGTTTTATAATATCATTGGTTTGATCCCGCTAACTGATAAATCATATTTTTAATTCGGCCGCTAATGTTGCTTCTAGCAACAACAACATTCGTTAAATACTGCTACCGCTTGCTGAACCAAAACAGAATGAAGAAAACACTGTGCGGTGAGTGCAAACTGGCTGTAAATGATCTGGAACCCATCCGTTGCAGCTTCTGTGAAACTTGTTTTCATATCAACCAGCAATGCTGTGGTATCAATAGTCGTCTCTGTAAAGAATTTCTAGCGCAAGGCAAAATAATATTCATTTGTCCGTCCTGTCGTGAGGTACTGAACGGTCGATCTGTTCGTGCTTATGTGACAGATTTGCAAACAAACCAATCCTCACAACCACAGCCTATTGCCGATTTACCAGCGCAGGTTCAGAAGCTCTTTGATGTCGTCGATAAATTGAGCAGGAAAATTGATAATATGCCCCGCACACCGATGATTGAGGATCCAATGCTTGGTATATCATCTGCTTTGTCTACTACGCCTGTTTGACCAATAAAAAACGCAAAACGTCGTCGTACTGAACCTATTCATATCGAAGCCGATCGTGGAGAGAATAACATTGACCTGAGTGATTTATCAGTACCTTCAATTGTTCCTGTCGTTGCAAAGAACTGTTTTTGGCTATATTTTTCTGGTTTGAATCACCGACGGTGACATACAAAAAATCATTTCGCGCTGTTTGCACACCACTGAGCCTGTTGTTGCCGTACAGCTCGTGCGGAAAGGTATTGATACATCGAACCTCTCTTATGTGTCTTACAAAATCGGCCTGAATCCAGATTTGAAAAATGTTGCATTAGATCCGGCTTCATGGCCTACTGGCATGCTGTTTAGGGAATTTGTTGACTTGCCAAAAAATTAGATTGTGATTTCGCCTGCTGTGCAACTAATGCACATGATTTGACCGACAACGTAATAAAACTGCAATTTTATATCCATGAGACTTTCGACGGAGACCACTTGCTGCCAACTAATGTTCCTGCCGATGGTGTTTTGGACCCGAGACACCCTTTAACAGGCACTATGGAAGTCTCTGACCCCTCCACCACAGTCGCGCACTCTGCTTAGATTCGCCATCGTCATCGTCCCGGCCCTGCGGTCGGAGTGCGGGAAGGGGGTCTCCAGCCTGCTGCTTCAGGCATGTATAGTTTAAATTCTGAACAATCGGTACCTGACCATCGTTCAAGTTTCAGCATTCCGGACAACATCGGCCGAATAGCGAAACATCTGGTTAAACTATCAGAATGTGCGGGGACTGCGAACAAAAATCGACGATTTTTTTCTGCACACTGAATACAGCATGTACGACATCATTAGCTCACTGAAACTGGCCTAGACGACCGCATCCATTCACTCCAGCTTTTCGGAAACTCGTATAGTGTTTTTCGGTGCGACAGGAACGCGATAAATAGCACGAAACGTTCCTTTGGAGGTGTTTTGATTGCTGTGAAGAAACAACACCCGTGTACTCTCTTTGAGCCCGCACACGGACGGCATTTAGAACAGGTATGCGTTCGAGCGACTATTCACAATAAGAAAATTTTTTTTTAGGTTTAAAATTAGTTTATTTGACACGGCACGATACATTTTCAGTTTTACTGAGCCAAGTACAATTCGTATTAATTCTACGTTAGCAGGGAAAAGAGGGAGGCCTTTTCTTTATTCTCGCGGCCGACTACGAGCTAGTGGGGATTTAAGGTGAGAGGAGGGAAATACAATTCTTGCTTAAAACTAATTAAGATATACGATCTATTTGTGTTTCGACTGGTGTTCTTTTTTGTTTTTTAAACATAGATTTAGGCTCTTCGTGTTCGTGTCTCCAGCGTCGTATACGGGTATTCTGACAAATAGACAAAAGAATATTAAATTTTAATGTCAGTCTTTTTCAAATAACAGTACAGTTGTGTCATGTACTGGAGATCACCGCTTCCCAGAATGTCTCTAACGGGTACGTTCGGTTGTTTTCCTCGGGCCCGGAGGGAATCTATAAACTCGGACCTAACATCACAGAATTCGGCACACGACCAAACAACATGCTCGATGTCATGGTAGCCATCGCCACAAACGCAGTGATTACTGTCTACAAGCCCTATACGAAAGAGATGCGTGTTTAACGTGTAGTGATTGGACATAAGTCTGGACATCACGCGAATGAAGTCCCGACCTACATCCAACCCCTTGAACCATGCTTTCGTCGATACCTTAGGAAAAATGGAATGTAGCCACCGTCCCAGTTCATCTGAGTTCCATGATGATTGCCAACTGTTGAGTGTTCTCTGACGCAAAATGCTATGAAATTCATCATAAGCAATTGGTCTTTCATAAATATCGCCATCAATAGCACCCACCTTAGCTAAAGAGTCAGCCTTTTCATTACCCGGAATCGAGCAATGAGAAGGGACCCACGCTAAGGTAACCCGGTAATTTTTATCTGTTAAAGCACTTAAAAACCGCCGTATTTTCCCCAGGAAATACGGGGTGTGCTTCACAGGCTTCATCGATCGCAGAGCCTCAATGGCACTGAGACTATCTGTGAAGATGAAGTAGTTGTCTATGGGTAGGGTTTCGATGATTCCAAGAGAGTACTGAATAGCAGCAAGTTCTGCGACGTACACGGAAGCAGGAGCATCGAGTTTGTAGGAGGCGGTAAAATTTTCGTGGAAAACACCGAAGCCAGTGGACTCATCTTGATTAGATCCGTCAGTGTAAAACCTTTTATCATAACTAACATGTTTAAACTTATTGGAAAAAATCTTAGGGATCTCTTGGGGTCGCAATTGATCCGGGATACCAGAAATGTCTTGTTTCATGGTGGTGTCGAAGAATATAGCATTATTAGAAGTATCTTAAAGTGCGACATTGGAGAAATCGTATGAAGAAGGATTAATATCTTGAGCCATATAGTCAAAATATAAAGTCATAAATCTGGATTGAGATTGAAGGTCGACCAACCTCTCGAAATTTTCAATTACTAATGGGTTCATAACTGTGCATCGAATTAGCAACCGGTAAGAGAGATTCCAAAAACGATGTTTCAACGGAAGAATACCCGCTAACACTTCAAGACTCATCGTATGGGTCGACTGCATGCAACCCAAGGCAATACGCAAACAACGATATTGTATTCTTTCTAGTTTCAAAATATGCGTGTTCGCAGCGGAGCGAAAGCAGAAACAACCGTACTCAAGAACTGACAGTATTGTTGTTTGGTATAACCTCAGAAGGTCTCCTGGGTGGGCTCCCCACCAGGTTCCGGTAATCGTACGAAGAAAATTAATCCTCTGTTGGCATTTTCGTGTCAGATACCTAATTTGACAAGCCCAGGTGCATTTAAAGTCGAACCAGACCCCGAGATATTTAGCGACTAAAACCTGAGAGATCGTTTTACCCGTTAGTACGAGCTGCAGCTGAGCTGGGTTATGCTCCCTAGAAAAAACGACCAACTCAGTTTTCTCCGGAGAGAATTCGATACCCAGCTTAAGAGCCCATTCAGACAAATTGTCTAAGGTATCTTGCAATGGTCCTTGCAGATCGCTAGCCTCGCTACCAGTAATGGATACAACGCTATCGTCTGCAAGTTGCCTTAGCGTGCATGAATTTGCAAGACATTCATCGATGTCATTGACGTAAAAATTATATAAGAGAGGACTTAAACATGAGCCCTGGGGAAGGCCCATGTAACTAATTCGGGAAGTTGTCGAATCGCCATGTGAGAAATACATATGCTTTTCTGACAACAAGTTGACCAAAAAGTTATTCAAATTTGGTGAAAGTCCCTGCGAATGAAAGGTTTCGCGCTTAAAACTTCCACAGAGACAGAGTCAAAAGCCCCCTTAATATCCATGAACGCAGAAGCCATTTGCTCTTTCAGAGCAAATGCGACTTGAATTTCAGTAGAAAGCAACGCTAGGCAATCGTTCGTCCCTTTGCCCCGGCGAAAGCCAAATTGAGTATCTGAAAGTAAACCGTTTGTTTCGACCCATTTGTCTAACCGTAAGAGGATCATTTTCTCCATTAATTTCCGGAGGCAAGAGAGCATCGCAATCGGCCTATATGAATTGTGATCAGAGGCAGGTTTCCCGGGTTTCGCAATAGCAATGCCTTTTACCTCCCTCCAGTCATGCGGAACAATATTTAGCTCAAGAAACTTGTTGAACAAATTCAACAAGCGTCTTTTTGCAGAGTCGGGTAGATTCTTCAACAGGTTGAATTTTATTCTATCTAACCCTGGAGCCTTATTGTTGCACGACAGGAGAGCCATTGAAAATTCCAACATCGAAAATGGAGGCTCTTCCGTAGTTACTATAAACGCGTCGCGAAAGGTTTTCTGTTCCGGTACAGAGTCCGGACAGACCTTTTTGGCAAAACCGAGTATCCAGCGATCTGAATACTCCTCACTCTCATTCGAAACGTCACGGTTCCGCATGCGCCTGGCGGTATCCCAAAGAGTGCTCATCGCTGTTTCCCTCGACAACGCATTTACGAACCGCCGCCAGTACCCGCGTTTTTTCGCCTTTACTAAACTCTTCATCTGCCTGCCCAGTGCCTCGTACTTTCGAAGCAGGTTGACAGTGCCGTACTCCCGGTAGTCCTTATACGCCGCGGACCTTCGCGCGTACAGCTCAGAGCACTCTTTGTCCCACCATTTGTTGGGAGGGCGCTGTCTAATCGTTACCCCGGGTATCGGTTTCGTCTGAGCTTGAGTCGCGGCGTCGATTATCAAGCCAGCTAAGAACGCGTATTCTTCCTCCGGAGGAAGTTCCTCGTGAGTCTCGATAGATTCCGCTATAATAGACTCATAACGCTTCCAATCAATATTACGTGTAAGGTCGTAGGAAATATTGATTGGGTTCGGGGGAGTTGAACCATTAGCAATTGATATAACGATTGGAAGATGATCACTACCGTGGGGATCGTTGATTACTTTCCACTGGCAATCTAACGCTAGTGATGTCGAGCAGAGGGATAGGTCAAGCACGCTTTCACGTGCTGGAGGATTAGGTACACGTGTCGCTTCCCCAGTATTCAAAAGTGTCATATTGAAGTCGTCGATCAAGTTACAAATTAAAGAAGATCGGTTGTCGTCGTACAGCGGGGGTCGCGAACAGTGAGAGTTAAAATCTCCCAAAATCATAAAAGGTGCGGGAAGCAATTCTGCTATATCAAGGAGTTGCTTCTGTTCAATCCGCGCGGATGGGGGAATATATAACGAAACAAGGCATAGGTCTTTTCCATTCAAATTCGTTTGAATGGCAACAACTTCAATATTCGAGATCGAGGGGAGGTCGATTCTGAAAAAAGAATAGCACTTTTTGATCCCTAAAAGTACCCCTCCACCGTGTGAGTCTCGATCTCGACGAATAATGTTAAAATCGTGGAAATTGAGTTGATCGTTCGAAATGAGAAAGGTTTCACAGAGCGCGAATGCGTCACAATTGTATGTATTCATCAAATGAGAAAATAAATCGAATTTGGGGATGATACTTCTGCAATTCCACTGTAATACAGTGAAAAAATTCCTAACATCTTTCGCCGTATTAGTCATCGAAAGATACGATAGCTGAAATGAGGGGCCAAGTTGCTGCTAGTTGCTTCAAAAAGGTTTTCACTGTAGGAAGAAGGGCAAGAAGAATATTTTGTAGGGGATCTGGTATGTTGAATGTTTTAAATATCCAGTCCACAATATCAGAAAATTTTATGAACCCTGTTTCTTTTTTATCTTCTGATCGAGAAATGGGTGCACGAGGGGTTTTTGGTGCCCCAGGAAGCGGTGGGTACTCCTGGTTTGATTTGAAATTAAAACCGGGGGGTACTTGCTTCGGTTTTTCTTCACCGCTTCCTTTTTGTGTTGTCTTATTGGTCATTCCGCTAGGGGTTATCTTACGACCTTTGCGAGAAAAATTAGGAGAGTTGAGCATTCTCCTCTTCCTAGATCCCTCTGGCAAGGCATAGGAACACCCTTCGACGGGATCGTCAGATGTACCCTCATCAGTTGGCAAGAAGGAAAAGATGTTTCCTGTCAAGGGTGGCTCAGCCCTCTTAAGCATTTCTGCAAAAGAGCGCTTTGATCGTTCCTTAAGGGAACGTTTAATTTTTTCCTCGCGCTGTTTGTACGCGGGACATGCCGGAAGGTCATGCCGAGTTCCCTCGCAATAGAGACACTTTTCAGTATCCCCACTGCAAGCGTTCTCAGCATGATTGCCTCCACACTTGCTACAGCGTGCCTTGTTGCAGCAGTAGGTGGCTGTGTGACCTAACTGCTTACAGTTTTGGCAATGCATGACCCGCGGTACGAACAGGCGTACAGGTAGACGAACCCTGTCCAAGCGGACGTAGTTCGGCAGCGCGGATCCGGCGAATGTTACTCGGAAGGAATCCGAAGGGAGGAATTTCTTCTTCCCTTCTTCGATGGATGCAATGCAATTGCTTGCAATCCAGTATCTTTACACTTTGCATCAAGGGGTTTTTAAAACAGCCAACTCCATGACGCAAAATTTCATCGACAGTGAGATTCCCCTCGGTAACCACACCGTCGATTTCTACATCCTTGGCAGGGATGTACACGCGATACTCTCTCGTGAAGAGCTCGTAGCCAGCAATTTCGTTTGCTTGCTTCAAGCTACTCACGACAACTCGCAGTTTGTTCGGCCTCACCTTCGTAATCTCGGTTACGGCCGAAAAATGTTTTGCCAATTTGAATAATATTCAATGGCTTCTTTATGGGCCGGAAAAAAACAACGTAGGGACCGCTAGCGGCATCTGGGTAAGCTTTTACCCGTACTTCCGGTACACTTGGTACAGGACTTGGCAAAGGGGAGGGCACAGGGGAAGGTAGGGGTGAGCTGACGGGAGAAATTTCAATTTCTTCCCCGTTTGTTTCCACCTCCAGGAAAAGTTGCACCTGCATGTCGTCCATTTTGCGGGAGCGTTACGCTCTACCGCACACAAACGATAAATATTGGAATATGGGGGGGGGGGGGTTCAAGTAGTTGATATTAAATTTTAAAAACAAATTTTCAATCTACAATGGATCAAATAAAAAAAAAGACAGTAATACAAATACTAATAACAATAGTAATAATAATAATAATAATAATAATTGTAGTAATAATAATAATAATAACAATAATAATAATATCAATAATAATATAAATAATAATATTATAACATAGTAATAATATTGATAATTATAGTAAAAATTCTAAATGTAATACTTCACCGAACGTCTAAGTCACGACCTCACGGCTGATAGTTGGATTAATCGAGTGTCTCCGCAGAACAAACCAGAAAATTTTTCTTTGCACTGTGTATATTCCACCGGACAAAAGTAGCGATGCGTCAGTCGTAGATGCACACATTGCTTCTGTTCGTGAATTTTGTGACAATAGTCCTCCCGATAGCATAATAATTGTTTGCGGCGACTACAATCAGCCTCGATTTGCCTGGAACTTATGCAACGGTGTGATACAACATACTAGTTCGGCACAGCTTTCTGCAACAAATGCAACCTTTATTGACGGCATGGATTTCCTTAATTTATGTCAGGTAAATTTACAACGTAATCATCTTAGCAGATTGTTGGATCTGGTTTTCTGTGCTAGTGACAGTAACGTGTTAGTAGACAAATGCGAAATTCATGCATGCTCAGATTTGGAGAAAATCAAGTTTTCATAAAAACCCGTACTTAAGTGAATTCAAACTCGTTTTTCTCTAAGTCTGTGCGTGCTAGAATAAATCTTTCAGCATCTTTGGATTCACAAGACGTTACTCTAGCAATATAGAGCTTGAAAATTGGAGAGCTAAGTTGAAAACTACCGTGGGAAGAAGTTTGCATGCTAAAATAAATATTTCATCGCGAATGGATTCAGGAGACCTTACCTCAAAAATGTTGAGCTTAAAATTTGAAGAACGGTTTTGTTATTTGAATTTTTATAAAATTACGTAGTTTTGTGATTTTGTACTGAAATAATTTAGAAACTCCAAAATTCACTTTTACATACCATATTTCATCTACCTGACATGATTTGATACATGGAGCAATTGATACGTATGAAAATTCCCAGTGTTTGCTCAATCTGTTTGAAAAATTAGAAAAAACACAGACATATTCGCGTCTCACAGAAACGGGGAGGGGTCCAGAGGGGTGGCACCTCAACCAAAACTTAGAGCAACTATTCCCCTTGAATAAAATTCCAACTTTTCCCAAATCGCCCGTTCCAGTGCTGAGAACGAGCATTTTCAAAAAACAAGTTTCGTCCCGGGTCTTTACGGGTTAATTTCGCTTCCCATTACTAACTGTTCAGCTGCTTCACAAATGTTTGTCCCGCCTATTAGGCGTGATTTGAACTACCGTACAATCGACTTCGTTGCCCTTTCTGCGTATCTCTCGAGCATTGATTGGGCTAGGATGTTCGAGACAGAGTCGGTTGATAATATGGCTGTGCATTTTTGCGATGTTATCCGCCAATGGTTAGTGAAAATTTGCCTTACGTAAAGCCGACCCCCCCCCCCCCCCCCGGCACCAGAATGGGGCAACAGCTTGCTGCGGCGCTTGAAACGAATTCGCAATGCATATCATCGTTAACATCGCAGATGGCGCACCGTTCAGAGTAAATACGATTTTAAGCGTGCCAGTGAAAATTACCGGCGACTAAACGCTAGTCTTTATAAATTATATGTTCTGCGCACCCAGGCTAATTTGCGAAGAAACCCGAAAAAGTTCTGGAGCTTCGTAAACTCGAAGAGGAAAAGCTCTGCAATACCGTCGGAAGTGTTTCTTGATGAATCTAAATCGTCTACCGAAGCTGATGCATGTGAGATGTTCGCCACGTTCTTCTCGTCGGTTTTTACTTCCGATCCTGTTCCTACACGATCCGTCGAAAGTGCTACACAGAATGTTCCGAATAATTGTGTTGACTTAGATGTCTTTGAAATCACTCCCGAAATGGTCATCACGGCTGCTAAGAAGTTAAAAACGTCATATTCCGCTGGGCCGGATGGGATTCCAGCTGTAATATTTCGCCGATGTGCCGAGTTGCTTGCTGTCCAACTATGCCGCATCTTTAATAAATCCTTCGAATCAGGAAAATTCCCGGATGTCTGGAAAAATTTCATAATGTTTCCTGTTTTCAAAAATGGTGATCGTAACAACGTAAAAAATTACAGCGGCATCACCAACTTATACGCAGGCTCGAAACTTTTTGAAATTATCGTAAGTGCAGCTATACAACGTAGCACAAGACACTATATTTCGTCTGACCAACATGGTTTTATGACTGGCCGCTCCGTCACTACGAATCTCACCTCTCTCTTCACCTCTAGTTGTATTCACGAAATGGAACGTGATATACACTGATCTGAAGGCTGCTTTCGATCGCATAAATCACCGGATACTTCTAATCAAGATTTTACGAATGGGTGCTTCGCAACAATTCGTAAAATGGCTATGCTCATATTTGTGTGGTAGACTAGTGCGAGTGAAACTAGGACCACAACTATCGCCTCCATTCACCAATAAATCGGGGGTGCCACAAGACAGTAATTTGGGACCACTACTGTTTATACTATATTTCAACGACGCTGCTGCTGTGTTAGGGATTGGATGTAGGCTTTTTTATGCTGACGATCTTAAAATATTTTTGACGATTCGTTGCATCGAGGTCTTCAGGAAATGATAAATTCGTTTGTGTATTGGTGTAAATTGAATTGTCTGACAATCAGCATTGCTAAATACAACGTAACAACCTATCATCGTATAAAATCGCCCATTAAATTTAACTACCAAATATATGGCCAAGCTTTGAATAGAGTTGAGTACGTGAATGATCTTGGCGTGACCCTCGATTTAAAACTGTTATTTGATCGTCATCGTACTATGATTATTTCAAAAGCCAATCGCCAGTTAGGCTTCATATCGAAAATTGGACGTGATTTCAAAGACCCATACTGCTTCAAATCACTCTATTGTGCACTTGTCCGTCCTATCCTCGAATCCGCCAACCTTGTTTGGATGCCACACCAGCTTTATTGGAGTATACGATTAGAACGTGTGCAGCGTAGGTTCATACGTATAGCTCTTCGAGACTTACCTTGGCGACAACCTGACAATCTTCCAGCGTATTCAGACCGTTGTCGTTTACTCAATCTGGATACCTTGGAACGCCGCCGCAAGATACAACAGGTATTATTTGTGGCAAAGTTGTTGAATAATGAGGTAGACTCTCCAAAACTCTTGTCGTTGATAAATTTTTGTGCGCCGCGAAGAGCCCTTCGATCATCCTCACTATTAATAAATCACTCTCATCGTACGAACTTTGGTCACAATGAACCCGTTGCCTCGTGTATTAATATGTTTCGTCGTAAAGAAGAACATTTTGAATTTGGTGAGCTTTCGCAAAAATTGAAGAAAAAGCTAGAAAGGATAAGTTTTTAATATTATATACATATATACCTTAGTTCATTAAGACTTCGAGTCAGATGAAAATTATACCCAAATAAACAAATAAACAAATAAACATATCCCCGTCCCCCAGGAACATCAAAACAACGTCATATACAAGATACCATGCAAAAACTGAGACGCCTGCTACGTCGGAATGGCAACAAACATGCTTAAAACAAGAATCAGCGAACACCCAACGTACTACAACACTTGAGACAAACTAGTACAACAAGGTTACAACGCAACAGATCCACAAATTAGTTCACTTGAGAAAAAAACAGCACTAATCTAACACAGCATCACACAAAATCACAGATCCGATGTTCACCAAACTAAAATTATAGACAGACCATCGTACCATCCGCTCTACCGTTCTATTGCTAACACAGAAAATAGTATCAACAAACGCACAGACACTGAGGGACTCAACACTGTATACGCTGGTATTATACACACAATAAGAAATATCAATCAAAACAAAACCAATAAACACGACAACCAATATGCAGCCACAACCCAAAACTTTAGCGTAGCTCTCCGATACACTCACAACAAACTGTCAAGAAATAGTAGACTACAAAGGAAGACGCACAACTAATAGCTCTGAACAATTAATTTCCGCTCAAAATTTTTAAAGTGCTCAAAAAAAGTGTTAAGTGTTAAACAGTATAGTGTACAAAAGTAGACGCATATGCAAAAATTTTGTTTATACATAGCCAAATTAGGACGACATTTGCAATACACACCAGACAACCCATGCTGGTGGTGTCCAGCACACTTAACAATAAAACGATAATCTTTTCTGTAAGTACAAACACATACAAAAAAAAAACACAAAACAGTAACAAAAAAAGGAAAACTACACGTATTGTATATTTTTAGACTCCTTGAAAAAGGTGAAATAAAGCCACCGAACACGTGGTAAAAGTTTCATTTTTTTGATCGTTAAAAACATTGCACAATAATTCATGAAGTCATCGATATCGAAAATTTTTCTAGGATGTCAAATATCTTAAAAATGCATGAAACATGGTGTTACCTCGAAAAAAATTTTAAAAAGAAATCGACTTTCTGGTACTTTGCATATACGCGAGCTCGGCGCCAATTGAATATAAGAGAAAAATTTGACCTTCGAATTTCGCTCAGAAGTAGGGCTCAAAAGTTTCGTATTCTCGAAAAGAGTACTCATTTAAAATTCTAGCTCAATCGAAGTCCAGAAAACGCACCTCAGAGCAGTCATAGTTTCACTTTTTCGAATAAAGAATAGAACATTTCTGAAATACATGAAACGTCGAGATCTGATGTTTGCTCGGTATTTTTTTTTTTCACAAGATCTCGAGATAACGAAGATTCCCAGCTCAAAAATTTCTTAGTCCCAAAAAGTTTTTTTTTCGGGAAACATCAAGTTTATATATGCATGTTAGAAATGTTTTATTCTAACATGCATATAAAACTGTCATTCATTCTTTTAATAAAATGACAGTTTTTCAAAAAAAACTGGCATTTTCCACTCCCAGACACCGGAGCGGACATCCGGAAAGTATGCTAATCGTTATTTTATGCATCGATACAAATCGTGTGGGCTCACTGGCAGTTTTGAAGTAGAATACTTCTCTCAGGAAGTTCGGCTACATAGGGATGTGAAATGAAAATTTAAAACCGAAAAAAGTGAAAAATATATCCAATTTCAAATGCTAATAAATCGGTTAGTATTCGATGGATTTCCTTCGTTCTTGCAGCAATAGATTGGATAATCTTCTAAGATTCTTCCGAAATGAAGATAATTGTGATTTTATTATTCAAACTATTGTAATATTGAAAATAGTCAAGCCTTGTCAAAACGAGAAATTCGACCTCTGATTGGTTGTTATATGATCGATTCCCAAGCACGGTCGACAGAATCATATACCTTGCAATTTAAAACATGCTATTTGGCCCATATAAAAGCCTGTTTCAGTCGAAGCCGCTCATAATAGTTCTAGACAGCGACAACAGCAGTCGTTCTCCCTAAGCAGCAGCACTAGCAGTGCAGTGGATACCAGTGATGGCGGAAAGCGGCCACAGCTGTGGCGTAGTAATGGATAGCGCACTAGTTGCAGCGGATTCCAGCAACGATAGCAGCTGGGCCAGCTGATGCAGGGACAGTGGATACCAATGGCAGCGTATAGCGGCCACAACTGTGGCATGGCTTTGAATAGCGAACTAGTTGCAGCGAATCTCAGCATCGATAGCGGCTGATGTAGTGAGGCACTTTAGTGAAATGCAGTCTCTGTGCGATAGTGGGCACTAGTAAATGCATTCAATGAAAAGTTGACTCATTTTGACAACACGTGAGCCGTCTAGTTTTGAGTGTTATATCAACATTTCATTGTTTACTTCATCGCAAGGAATACTTTATTCGCCCTGTCAGTGATAACGCAAAGATGTGATCGGCATCTTATCCGATACTAAAATGAACAACAAATTGTCCTTTTCAGGATGAAATAAAAACTTGATTGAAGAGTTAAAATTTTCTAATGAGTTAATTCACATTTTCAAATATGTAAAAGTTATAAATCTTACTTCATCTCCGTGTTTCAAAACGTACTGAATTATCTTTTCCTTCAGTCATGAGCACGACATCCGAAAAAATTCCATCTCAAAATTTCAAAATTGTCAAGCCCCAACCATGACAAGCAACTTAATATATTATTGAAAATGGTCATTTCTTGTTGAAGCGCCAAATTCGATTGATCTGATTAGTCAACGTTTATTTACTAGAAAAAATGCCTGACACGCAAGCAGCCGGGATATCTTTCTTGTAAAAGTACTCTACTTCAACCTTGCGGTCGTGGCTTCGCACACAACCCTCCTGTTATTTTATAATATCTCTATTTATATCCCTTTCCGACCGGGCCCATATTATTGCGTAGATAGAAGGTGACTCAAACAAAACTTTCTCTATCGCTTTTTGAACGTCCTAGCTGCTTCGAAAAATAAAAAACCGAAGCAAGCAAGTGCTTTTATATAGGAATTGCCTCGATTTAGGTTTTGTTATCTGTCAACCTACACAATTGTGTGGGCTCGGTTGGAAAGGGATATGAAATCTCGCGACACAATCACCAACGAGTAATGAGATTAAAGGTAGGCAAAATCAAATTTTGCTTATTATTGTTTCAGTGCTAATCATGATTTCACATAGCACTGTTAGTTACACAAAGGCTTCACCTCTTGGGCTTTTTAGTTACTTACAAGTTGAATAAAAGTTACGGATGCGAATTATTACAATCTTTGATTGCAGCATTAAAAGTTACATTTGCTTCATTGTAACAATGTGTGCTGCTCGGGAAGCTGTTAAAGATTATACAAAACATCGCAGACTGTGTCGAACTCCAGCGGCTAGTCGACATTTTCCACGGGTGGTGTTCTAACGGCTTACTGACAGTTAGTATCCAGAAACATTGTGTAATTTAATTGAATAAAAAAATAAGATCCAATACTATACAGTAGGGTGGCAATGGAAAAAATGTAAAAAAATTATTTTTTTCATCTAACTGTTAGGTGGATTGATCGAAAAATTAAAAACGCCAGAGATAAGGCCTTGTTCTATTAAACAATTTTGCTGAAGACATTGAGTACATAAAATCAATTATTCACAGTCAAATCTAGAACGATCACGATTTTTCGGATTTAGCCCACTGTGCACTGTGGGATTTCCAAATAAATCTTTCCACCAATTGTTAATGTCTTGAAATATAATTCTTGGAATGTGTAGAAACTGTTTTGGAAGTTATTTAATAAAATGGTGGTTGAAAAACGTGCTTTACAATAAGTATTTCGTCGTTTTTATATCACTTTTTTGTACTTTATGATTTTCAAAAGGGCATTACTCAAAAATTTACCGTACGATGGTTTTAAAATTTTGACCAGAGATTCTGGACGTCACAACGAATCGAATGTACTCAGATCTTCTGGTACATTTATTTTATAATAACGGTCTGTGGGAGCACCGCGATTGCGATAATTGTGATTGTGACGGGATGTTGGAAGGAAAAACAAGGTTTCGATAAGACTACTTTCTCTTGACAAAATAAGGCCTTCTTATAATAAAACTGATCTTAGAAATATTTATCCTCTCCACGAAATTGTAATTGGCGATATTGGCACGGGGAACGAGGTTTCGATAAGACTCCGTCCTCTTGACATAATAAGTCCTTCTTAGAATTAACCTGGCCAGACGTTAGTCTTACTCCAGGGAATTTTAATTTAGTGATATTGGTAGGATAGAAGAAGGCTCGGTATAGTAGAGCAGTAAGCTTGAAACGAAGGGGTAAACTTTCATACACAAGCACGGATATAAATGAAAAGCGTATCATTTACCTCAATAGTGATACCACCAATAATATGAAGTGCCGAGTACAGAAAACACCTGGGCAATATCACAGTAGATCAAATGTCTCTGGTCGCAGTAATAAGTCCGCACAGAAAAAAAGCCCAACATCAATACGCGTCGAGTCCGTCTGCGTATCTACAGAAGCGTCTGCCTCATCTGTTAAAGCAACACGAGGAACTTACGATCTAGCTTCGTGCCACTATTCAAACTATGTCCTGGATTGAAACGAAGCCAACGGGGTCACTTTCGTGCCCAAGGACATCAACAACAGAACCACTTGTACATATACACATACATACAGAAAATGCTCAGTTCGTCGAACTGAGTCGAGTAATATATGACATTCCGCCATTGGGACCACTTTTATATTGCCAGTGATTGCTATACCTTTAAAGTTTGAAAAGGATCGGTCAACTAGGTTATATTCTACATCGTTTTTCCGTGATGCACCCTTTAAAATTAAAGCAAAATTATTCTCAGTTATTTCGTATCTATTTGTATTTTTCTCAATTAAATTTGTGAATAATAATTCAAAACTATAAAAATAAAATTTGCATTTCTCTCAGATTCTTTCTTTACAGAACGGTATGTAAGTCAGCCAGCTGATGAAGGCCGTGCATTACATGATTCAGATTTATCGATGAAGGCAAGCAATTTTATAAATAAAAAGTTTCTATTAATTCACGGAACAGCAGACACGCAAGTTCATGAGCAACACACAGCCTTATTAACAAAATCACTTATAAAAGAAGGAGTTATGTTCAGACACCAGGTCAGTATATAAATAAAATACCGGGTAGGGACTACTTGTAGCATTGTTTTTCATGGGGGAATGCAATTGCTAATCAGTCTTTTGTAAGTCTTTTCATTCGAGGTCGGAAAATGACTCAGAGCGTAATTCCAAAACAAATTTCGACAGAAACGTACAATCAATATGATGACTAGGGTAGAGGAGTTGTGTTTGACCATACTAATATTCTAATATTAATTGCGATTTCAAGATCATCAATTGTAACTGTGAATACTATTCTACAAAATTATTGTATAATTTAGTAAATAAGTATGCGTATAAATTTATTTTTGACAAAAAAAACATTCGACGGTTTTGTAAACACTATATATATATATATTAGGGCGGTTCGATTTGTAGGGGATCAAAAAATCGCTTAGGCACATATGATTTTCGGATTCTAGGGATCAAAATAAGATACTTTGCTCAAGAAACCATACCTCTAAAATGAATTCTGATGTCCCTTGTACTAACGTGTAGGTACCCAAAAGGTCAAATTTCGAAAAATCCTGTTTTGACCCATTTAGAGTGCCCCAATCGAGTCCAAATGTATGACCGACCCCCACTAACTTTGGAGGGCCGACCCACCCATGCTAGTGTTACCCCCCTGGGACCCCCCTAGGGGGTCTCCCATACAAAAATATCAAAAAATATCAAAAAATCACCATTTTTGGCACTTTATATGACAAAAATCAGGGAAATGGCTATTATTTTTCCGCACAAATGAAGTTTCTAGGAAAAAAATGTTTTTTTTTTTTGTTTTTGGATTTTTGTTTTCTCCTGCTTCGCATGGAATTCGGTCCTGAGTCTTCAGCGCATACATACACAATTACACATATTTCTGAGCCATTCTCATTGCAGATGGCGTTTGCAGTTGGCGTCCTTTTTAACATAAAATCGTATATCACTCTGTTACATCATATGTAATATTTTTATTTCGACCAGTCAGGCGAGCACCGCTGGTATGCTACCACAACGGCTACCACGCACGGACGCTCCGTTTCCACTGTTCCCACGCACACTGTAGAACCAGAGTGAATAAATAGAGGGACGCAGAGTCTGAAACCAGAAAAACCAAACGAACACTGCAAAGTCGGGTGTTTTCGTCAATGAAATAGTCTGCTGGGAGGCAAAAAAAATCCATCCACTGTTTCCTCACAATCGGATTCTTCGGGAACCGAAAAAAACTCACATTCCTTACTGTTTTTTGTTATTACACAAAACGCACTTCATTTTATCTATCTCTATCAAACTTTATCAAACGAACTTGTTTTAAATTTAAATACAATAACTATCTTTTCACTCTGACAATAACAACACTCCGTTGAAGTCAACTGGAACTTGAGCAAAAAGGGGCTGCCAGAAATATATTTTGGTGGATACATAAAAAAAACCGTGTTGCTGTTTTGACTGAATTTCTCTCTGCGTCACTCTATCTATTCACTCTGTGTAGAACTAGTGTAGGTTTCGTATAGGATAGAAACGTCAACATAAATCATTCTACATCGTCCGCCAAAGAGTCAATACCTAAAATAAAAACCTGAAAGTGAAAGTGAAAATTGTTAAAGTCAAAATATATTTTTTTTAGTTTACAATGAACCCGCAAGATGAAATAGCAACAACATCATCAGCTATCGAAAACCCAATGAGTCATATACCCAAGCATGATGTTGCTGTTTCTGGTGTGTCTTCTGATTTGAATGATATTAATTTACCAACCGTTCTGGATATCTTGAGATATTATTTTTACTTAAGCGAACGTGCAAAAACTGAACAAAAAAAGTTTTCAGGATTAAATTAGTTTATTTGACACGGCACGATACATTTTCTGTTTTACTGAGCCAAGTACAATTCGTATTAATTCTACGTTAGCAGGGAAAAGAGGGAGGCCTTTTCTTTATTCTCGCGGCCGACTACGAGCTAGTGGGGATTTAAGGTGAGAGGAGGGGAGATACAATTTTGACTTAAAATTATTTTGGAACTTTGTTTTTCAACTGGTAGAGCAATTGTATTCTTGTTTGTTGTGGGTTCAAAATATTTGTGTAAGCATAGATGCGGGCTCTTCGTTTCCGTGTCTTCAGCATAGCATATTTGTATCCTTAATCTGACAAATAGACAAAGAAAATTTTAAATTTTAATGTCAGCGTTTTTCAGAAAGCAGTATAGCTGTGTCATGTACTGGAGATCACCGCTTCCCAGAATGTCTCTAACGGGTACGTTCGGTTGTTTTCCTCGGGCCCGAAGGGAATCTATAAGCTCGGACCTAACACCACAGTATTCGGTACACGACCAAACAACATGCTCGATGTCATGGTAGCCATCGCCACAAACGCAGTGATTACTGTCTACAAGCCCTATACGAAAGAGATGCGTGTTTAACGTGTAGTGATTGGACATAAGTCGGGACATCACGCGAATGAAGTCCCGACCGACATCCAACCCCTTGAACCATGCTTTCGTCGATACCTTAGGAAAAATGGAATGTAGCCACCGTCCCAGTTCATCTGAGTTCCATGATGATTGCCAACTGTTGAGTGTTCTCTGACGCAAAATGCTATAAAATTCATCATAAGCAATTGGTCTTTCATAAATATCGCCATCAATAGCACCCACCTAAGCAAAAGAGTCAGCCTTCTCATTACCCGGAATCGAGCAATGAGAAGGGACCCACGCTAAGGTAACCCGGTAATTTTTATCTGTTAAAGCACTTAAAAACCGCCGTATTTTCCCCAGGAAATACGGGGTGTGCTTCACAGGCTTCATCGATCGCAGAGCCTCAATGGCACTGAGACTATCTGTGAAGATGAAGTAGTGGTCTGTGGGTAGGGTTTCGATGATTCCAAGAGAGTACTGAATAGCAGCAAGTTCTGCGACGTACACGGAAGCAGGAGCATCGAGTTTGTAGGAGGCGGTAAAATTTTCGTGGAAAACACCGAAGCCAGTGGACTCATCTAGATTAGATCCGTCAGTGTAAAACCTTTTATCATAACTAACATGTTCAAACTTATTCGAAAAAATCTTAGGGATCTCTTGGGGTCGCAATTGATCCGGGATACCAGAAATGTCTTGTTTCATGGTGGTGTCGAAGAATATAGCATTATTAGAAGTATCTAAAAGTGCGACATTGGAGGAATCGTATGAAGAAGGATTAATATCTTGAGCCATATAGTCAAAATATAAAGTCATAAATCTGGATTGAGATTGAAGGTCGACCAACCTCTCGAAATTTTCAATTACTAATGGGTTCATAACTGTGCATCGAATTAGCAACCGGTAAGAGAGATTCCAAAAACGATGTTTCAACGGAAGAATACCCGCTAACACTTCAAGACTCATCGTATGGGTCGACTGCATGCAACCCAAGGCAATACGCAAACAACGATATTGTATTCTCTCTAATTTTATAATGTGCGTGTTCGCAGCGGAGCGAAAGCAGAAACAGCCGTACTCAAGAACTGACAATATCGTTGTTTGGTAAAGCCTTAGAAGGTCTCCTAGGTGGGCTCCCCACCAGGTTCCGGTAATCGTACGAAGAAAATTAATCCTCTGTTGGCATTTTCGTGTCAGATACCTAATATGACAAGCCCAGGTGCATTTAGAGTCGAACCAGACCCCGAGATATTTGCGACTAAAACCTGAGAGATCGTTTAACCCGTTAGTAGGAGCTGCAGCTGAGCTGGGTTATGCTTCCTAGAAAAAACGACCAACTCAGTTTTCTCCGTAAAGAATTCGATACCCAGCTTAAGAGCCCATTCAGACAAATTGTCTAAGGTATCTTGCAATGGTCCTTGCAGATCGCTAGCCTCGCTACCAGTAATGGATACAACGCTATCGTCTGCAAGTTGCCTTAGCGTGCATGAATTTGCAAGACATTCATCGATGTCATTGACGTAAAAATTATATAAGAGAGGACTTAAACATGAGCCCTGGGGAAGGCCCATGTAACTAATTCGAGAAGTTGTCGAATCGCCATGTGAGAAATACATATGCTTTTCTGACAACAAATTGAGCAAAAATTTATTCAGATTTAGTGAAAGTCCCTGCGAATGAAGTTTCGCGCTTAAAACTTCTACAGAGACAGAGTCAAAAGCCCCCTTAATATCCAAGAACGCAGGAGCCATTTGCTCTTTTCGAGCAAATGCGAGTTGAATTTCAGTAGAAAGCAACGCTAGGCAATCGTTCGTCCCTTTGCCCCGGCGAAAGCCAAATTGAGTATCTGAAAGTAAACCGTTTGTTTCGACCCATTTGTCTAACCGTAAGAGGATCATTTTCTCCATTAATTTCCGGAGGCAAGAGAGCATCGCAATCGGCCTATATGAATTGTGATCAGAGGCAGGTTTCCCGGGTTTCCGAATAGCAATGACTTTTACCTCCCTCCAGTCATGCGGAACAATATTTAGCTCAAGAAACTTGTTGAACAAGTCCAACGAGCGTCTTTTTGCAGAGTCGGGTAGATTCTTCAACAGGTTGAATTTTATTCTATCTAACCCTGGAGCCTTATTGTTGCACGACAGGAGAGCCATTGAAAATTCCAACATCGAAAATGGAGGCTCTTCCGTAGTTACTATAAACGCGTCGCGAAAGGTTTTCTGTTCCGGTACAGAATCCGGACAGACCTTTTTGGCAAAATCGAGTATCCAGCGATCTGAATACTCCTCACTCTCATTCGAAACGTCACGGTTCCGCATGCGCCTGGCGGTATCCCAAAGAGTGCTCATCGCTGTTTCCCTCGACAACGCGTTTACGAACCGCCGCCAGTACCCGCGTTTTTTCGCCTTTACTAAGCTCTTCATCTGCCTGCCCAGTGCCTCGTACTTTCGTAGTAGGTTGACAGTGCCGTACTCCCGGTAGTCCTTATACGCCGCGGACCTTCGCGCGTACAGCTCAGAGCACTCTTTGTCCCACCATTTGTTGGGAGGGCGTTGTCTAATCGTTACCCCGGGTATCGGTTTCGTCTGAGCTTGCGTCGCGGCGTCGATTATCAAGCCAGCTAAGAACGCGTATTCTTCCTCCGGAGGAAGTTCCTCGTGAGTCTCGATAGATTCCGCTGTAATAGACTCATAACGCTTCCAATCAATATTACGTGTAAGGTCGTAGGAAATATTGATTGGGTTCGGGGGAGTTGAACCATTAGCAATTGATATAACGATTGGAAGATGATCACTACCGTGGGGATCGTTGATTACTTTCCACTGGCAATCTAACGCAAGTGATGTCGAGCAGAGGGATAGGTCAAGCACGCTTTCACGTGCTGGAGGATTAGGTACACGTGTCGCTTCCCCAGTATTCAAAAGTGTCATATTGAAGTCGTCGATCAAGTTACAAATTAAAGAAGATCGGTTGTCGTCGTACAGCGACCCCCATAGCGAACAGTGAGAGTTAAAATCTCCCAAAATCAAAAAAGGTGCGGGAAGCAATTCTGCTATATCAAGGAGTTGCTTCTGTTCAATCCGCGCGGATGGGGGAATATATAACGAAACAAGGCAAAGGTCTTTTCCATTCATATTCGTTTGAATGGCAACAACTTCAATATTCGAGATCGAGGGGAGGTCGATTCGGAAAAAAGAATAGCACTTTTTGATCCCTAAAAGTACCCCTCCACCGTGTGAGTCTCGATCTCGACGAATGATGTTAAAATCGTGGAAATTAAGTTGGTCATTTGAAATGAGAAAAGTTTCACAAAGCGCGAACGCATCACAATTGTATGTGTTTATCAAATGTGAAAATAAATCAAATTTGGGGATGATACTTCTGCAGTTCCACTGTAACACAGTGACAAAATTCCTAACCTCTTTCAACGTATTAGTCATCGAAAGATACGATAGCTGAAATGAGGGGCCAAGTTGCTGTGAGTTGCTTCAAAAAGGTTTTCACTGTTGGGAGAAGGGCAAGAAGAATGTTTTGAAGGGGATCTGGTATGTTGAATGTTTTAAATATCCAGTCCACAATATCAGAGAATTTTATGAACCCTGTTTCTTTTATGTCTTCTGATCGAGAAATGGGTGCACGAGGGGTTTTTGGTGCCCCAGGAAGCGGTGGGTACTCCTGGTTTGATTTGAAATTAAAACCGGGGGGTACTTGCTTGGGTTTTTCTTCACCGCTTCCTTTTTGTGTTGTCTTATTGGTCATTCCGCTAGGGGTTATCTTGCGACCTTTACGAGAAAGATTAGGAGAGTTGAGCATTCTCCCCTTCCTAGATCCCTCTGGCAAGGCATAGGAACACCCTTCGACGGGATCGTCAGATGTACCCTCATCGGTTGGCAAAAAGGAAAAGATGTTTCATGTCGAGGGTGGCTCAGCCCTCTTAAGCATTTCTGCAAAAGAGCGCTTTGATCGTTCCTTAAGGGAACGCTTAATTTTTTCCTCGCGCTGTTTGTACACGGGACATGCCGGAAGGTCATGCCTAGTTCCCTCGCAATAAAGACACTTTTCAGTATCCCCACTGCAAGCGTTCTCAGCATGATTGCCTCCGCACTTGCTACAGCGTGCCTTGTTGCAGCAGTAGGTGGCTGTGTGACCTAACTGCTTGCAGTTTTGGCAATGCATGACCCGCGGTACGAACAGGCGTACAGGTAGACGAACCCTGTCCAAGCGGACGTAGTTCGGCAGCGCGGATCCGGCGAATGTTACTCGGAAGGAATCCGAAGGGAGGAATTTCTTCTTCCCTTCTTCGATGGATACTGAATGCAATTGCTTGCAATCCAGTATCTTTACACTTTGCATCAAGGGTTTTTTAAACAGCCAACTCCATGACGCAAAATGTCATCGACAGTGAGATTCCCCTCGGTAACCACACCGTCGATTTCTACATCCTTGGCAGGGATGTACACGCGATACTCTCTCGTGAAGAGCTCGTAGCCAGCAATTTCGTTTGCTTGCTTCAAGCTACTCACGACAACTCGCAGTTTGTTCGGCCTCACCTTCGTAATCTCGGTTACGGCCGAAAAATGTTTTGCAAGGTCTTTGCCAATTTGAATAATATTCAATGGCTTCTTTATGGGCCGGAAAAAAACAACGTAGGGACCGCCAGCGGCATCTGGGTAAGCTTTTACCCGTACTTCCGGTACTCTTGGTACAGGATTTGGCAAAGGGGAGGGCACAGGGGAAGGTAGGGGTGAGCTGATGGGAGAAATTTCAATTTCTTCCCCGTTTGTTTCCACCTCCAGGAAAAGTTGCACCTGCATGTCGTCCATTTTGCGGGAGCGTTACGCTCTACCGCACACAAACGATAAATATTCGAATATGGGGGGGGGCTCAAGTAGTTGATATTAAATTTTAAAAACAATTTTTCAATCTACAATGGATCAAATAAAAAAAAGACGGTAATACTAATTCTAATAACAATAGTAATAATAATAATAATAATAATTATAGTAATAATATTAATAATAACAAAAACAATATCAATAATAATATTAATAATAATATCATAACATAGTAATAATATTGATAATATAAGTAAAAATTCTAAAGGTAATACGTCACCGAACGTCTAAGTCACGACCTCACGGCTGATAGAAGAATTAATCGAGCGTCTCCGCAGAACAAACAATGACGATCCAGCTTCGTGTTGAGACGCATTGGCCGTGTCCTACACGCGACCTTGTAGATGCCACTTGTAGTTGACTTCCACTCGCTCGATCGTATGGTGGTCCGTGCTGCTAGAGGGGTAACAGCGGTGCGGGAGAATTATTCTTGCTGATATATCAGCTGCGTATCGAATCACTGGCGGGGTAGCCTGCCCCTACCAGTGTGCAGATGTTTCTGCCGATATATAACAGGCTATTGTTATCGCGCAGCACAAGAACTAATCGACAAAAAAACACCCGTACGATAACTCGTGTATTGTTATTTTGCGAACTCAAACGGAGATAAACATTTTGCGTCTAATAGAGACGAAAGCAAAACAACGAATGTAAAAAAAAAAAAAAAAAAGTTTTCTTATAAACAATTCTCTAATCACGTAATAGATAGGTTGGTTGGAATTTGGGAAAAACTTGGTATGGAAATAATTTCAAAAAAATATGTTGCTGTTAAATTGAATAGATTGGTTGACAAATACCGAGCCGAAATTAACCTTTTAGTGTTTACCGGTACTCTGAACGAAATTTTTTATATTGGAGCATGTAAATGCGATTTGACGGCAGCTCAATGTAACTGCGGTTTGGTTCCAGAACGCCTCAAAGAGTTTATGCACGATCAACATAAACAGAGAAGACTAACAATTGATGCATTTCTGATGGAAATTGAAGAGCAAGGGACATCGTCATCAATGCCAACATACGAAGATCCCGATGATACAACATACGTAGACGTACCGATGACGGTTGATGAAGATGTTATGAATAGAAGCACAAGTTCACAATACACAGAAAGATACGATTGTTTTAACTTTGCCTTGATGAGTGACAGATTTGGTGTGTCTGATAGAGTAGCGTCAGCATTGGCAACCAGTCTTTTCAAAGATTTTGAAATGAAAGATCAGCATGGCGAACCTCTCATCATGGATAAATCGAAAGTTCGTAGAGAAAGAGAGAAATGCAGACGAATAGTGCTCCGCAAAAGGTTTGATGATTCCAGTTTAATAGCGTTTTCATTAAACGGCAGAAAAGATGATACTTATACGAGAGAAAAAATTGATGGTAAGTATCATAGTAGGATGGTAAAAGAACCTCACCTTGTTATTTTGAGAGAACCGAATTCTCGATTGATTGGTTACGCAAGACTGGTAGAGGAAAGTGCTGAATACAAAACAACAAAATTGAATGAATTTTTCAACGATAAAAACATATCTCTGGATGCATTGATTGGCATATGCACTGACGGTGAGCCAACAAACACTGGCACACACGGTGGAATTATACGAAGATTCGAATTGCTGCTAAAAAGACCATTGCATTGGTTTGTTTGCCTTCTACACTTCAACGAACTTCCGTTTCGACATTTGTTTGGGGTTTTGGATAAATCATCCACCACTGGACCAACATCAACAACCGGGAAACTAAGCAAGCAAATTGAAAATTCTGAAGCTCTTCCGGTAAGTCATTGCTATCACTCATTTATTATAATTTTCTAACATTTTGAATGGTGAAATCATAATAAATTTATTTAATTATTATATATTTTTAGGTGGTGAGCGACTTTCAGAGAATTGCGTTGGAAAATATGCCTCCTGTTGCAGAACAGCACGAATATTCCACCGATTCGCAGTACTTATACGACATGGCACATGCAATTTCTAATGGCGTGGTTTCTGTGGATCTGGCTAACATAAAACCAGGGAAAATTGTACATTCTCGCTGGCTCACCAAGGCTGCTAGATTATTACGATTATATGTGACAATGAAAAAACCACCTAAAAATTTAAGAATTCTGGTTGAATTTATAATTAAGGTTTATGTGCCAATGTATTTTAATATCAAGTATTACAGCTCTGTCGTGTACGGTAGTGTATTATTTTTCAAGTACATTACTTGGGCACAATTTCTGGAGCCAAATTTACGCACTGTTGTCAATCATGTAATTAAAAATAATCCATATTTTGCACAGTCGGAAAATATCTTGCTATCAATGTTGTTTGATGATAGGAAAGAGGTGCGCGACTCTGCTATCAAGAAAATTTTACGATATCGAGACAATGTTGAAGACCCATCGGAACTTAGAGAATATAAAAAACCAGATATAAACTTCCATTGCTTCGATTACACGAAAATGATCGATTTGACTGATAAAAATAACGTATTTGAACCACCATTCACGCGAATCATTCCGTATGAAACATTGATAGCATATTTAAATGAAGATGATTCACCATTTACTGATCCGCATATTCCATTACATATACAAGGAACGGAACAACACGTTCAACTGCTAGCTAGCGTTTCCAAACGAGTAATATCGGAAAATGTAGAGGCTGTTATGGAGGCGACATTAGAGAGCCGTGCGAAATTGCCCAGTGTTGAAACCAAAAGAGACTTCAAACAATATTTTTTTAGTTTCTTTCCTATGTTCTGATCGAATAAATTTTTAAAGAGAAAACAAAAATCCAAAAACAAAAAAAAACATTTTTTTCCTAGAAACTTCATTTGTGCGGGGGTATATATATATATATATATATATATATATATATATATATATATATATATATATATATATATATATATATATATATATATATATATATATATATATATATATATATATATATATATATATATATATATATATATATATATATATATATATATATGTAAAAACGGCTCCAGATACTACTCCCATAGTAACACCGCAGACAATGCTTAGCTTGCAGAAAGGACTCGCCACACGGCCGGCTCAACCAGGAACGATCACGCCGCGCGGACGGCTCACATGGAGAATCGGCAACGTCGCGGACTAATATGCTGACTAAGTTGTTCACTGTAGCAGACAGGTAGTTAATAGCTAGCACATAAAGTTAGTCTTCATTCGGATCGCGTAGTGTTGAGGTGTAATTCATAATCAGTGAAATTCATGTATGAACCTTTTAAGTTAGAAATAAAATTTATTTTTTATAACACTTTGAAAAATCAAGTTATAATTGGCGCAGTCGGCAGTCGCCTGTGTTTATGATGATTATATTCGCGAGTTTCGGGATTTTACATTCGCCTTGGAATACCCACTTGTCCGGGAAACCGTACTTGAACTGATATCGAGTGATTTGTGACAATGGAAAAACCCCGAACGACACAGGCAGGACCAAAAGCACTACACCCGGAAGACTCCAGATGAGGAAAATTCTTCTGATTCTGTTCACGTGAGTAATTTTTTTCCTTTTCCTAAGAAAGTGCGATTTGTAACAATACTCAGTGCTCTAAAATATACACTTTATCGTGTAAGTGTGAATTCAGTGCATTAAAACATACGTTCCCTGTGTACCGTATTCAAAGTAAAAAGAAACAGCTCAACTAAGAAGTGCCTTTACTATTAAATCTACATAGAGAGTAACATTTCATGAAAAGAGCTACTACTGGAGGACGTAAGGTTGGACGGCGAGCAAGACGAAATCATAAAACAGACGCATTCCTTCGCCCAGCGATGAATAAAAGAAAATAAGATTCAGATTTGGCAACGATATTTTTTCCCGGAGATCGATCGAAAACTTAAAATTTACATTAACTCTTGCGATATTTGCAAAAAGAGTAAATATGACAGGAAACCTTCTCAACTTGTTTGTAGGAGTGTTTTTGGAGAAATACCATTCGAACGGGTCCACGTGGACATTTTTTTCATGAAAGGTCTAAAATGGCTAACAGTAGTCGACTCTTTTTCGAAATTCGCCAACACGATACCGTTGAAGTCTCGAACAATAGTCGACCTGAAGAAAGCAATCACAGAACATGTAAGACTTTTCGGTAGACCAAAAACGATTGTCTGTGATCAAGAACCAGCTTTCAAATCTATAGACTTTCAAGGTTTTCTCAACGATCTAGGCATCGAGATACATTATGCAAGTAATTCGAACTCAAATGGAATAGTCGAGCGGTTCCATTCGACTTTGATTGAGTTATACCGCACATTAAAACACAAAAACCATAACATGTCGACCATCGACCAAGTAAACATTATCACTGACATTTATAATAACACGTTTCACTCGGTTACCAAAAGGAAACCACTTGAAATAGTTTTTAACAACAGAAACATTGTAAATGTCGAAGAGATAATTGAAAACTCTGCCAAATTACAGTCGGCGGTTAAAATAGAACTAAACAAATGTAAAGAAGCCTACGAGAAGAAACACATAAACAAACAACAACCCCCTCAACTAAACCCAAATGATAATAAATATATTAAAATTACACAACGCTTAAACAAGGACCAAGACCCTTTGAAAATAGCATCCATAGAAACCGATAATGACTTAACCTTTACTGATTAAAATAACATTAAAATCCATAAAAATCGAATTAAAAATCAAAAACACCATAATCAAGAACAATACATCATCATTTCAGGCTTTTCGCGGTGACAACGGCAACAACATATCAAGACGTAGCAAATGACAACGGGCTGATAGCGTTTAACGTCGATCGCGTCAAAATTAAGAAAGGATATGAGAGAATAATACACAAAATAAACTTGAACGATTTAAAAAATAACATAAACTACATCGCAGGTCTAAGCAATAAAATAAAAATTACCACTCATCTAACAAATACGCTCGAATATAAGTTGAAATCTGTCAACATAAAAATTAACAATCTATTTCCAAAACGAACTATAAGAGGACTCATTAATGTGTTACGTTCCGCAATTAAATTCATAGCAGGAAACCCCGACAATGTCGACCTAGTACTTATCAACCAAAATTTCGAATATCAGGCAACAAGTATGAATAAATTTATCTCTAATCAAGTAAAACAGATCAAAAGTGTTGCTCCCGTTGTGAACAGGAACAATAGTTAAAAGTTTATTTGCACACATAATTCGCACATCATTCGTTGTTTTGCTTTCGTCTCGATTAGACGCAAATTGTTTATCTCCGTTTGATTCGCAAAATAACAATACACGAGTTATCGTACGTTTTTTTTTTCGATTATTTCTTGTGCTGTGCGATAACAATAGCCTGCAGTATATCGACAGAAACATCTTCTGCACACTGGTAGGGGCAGGCTACCCCGCCAGTGATCTGATACGCAGCTGATATATCAGCAAGAATAAATCTCCCGCACCGCTTTTACCCCGCTAGCAGCACGGACCACCATACGATCGAGCGAGTGGAAGTCAACTACAAGTGGCATCTACAAGGTCGCGTGTAGGATACGGCCACTGTTTCACAACACGAAGCTGGATCGTCATTGTTTGTTCTGCGGAGACACTCGATTGATCCTACTATCAGCCGTGAGGTCGTCACTTAGACGTTCGGTGAAGTATTCACTTTAGATTTTTTATCATTATTATTTATATTATTACTATCAATATTATTATTATTAATATTATTATTATTATTGTAGTTATTATTATTATAATTATTATTATTATTATTATTATTATTATTATTATTATTATTATTACTATAATTACTATTGTTATTAGTATTGATATTACTGTCTTTTTTTTTATTTTGATTCATTGTAGTTTGAAAAATTGTTTTAAAAATTTAATATCACCTATTTGATCCCCCCCACACATTCGAATATTTATCGTTTGTGTGCGGTAGAGCGTAACGCTCCCGCAAAATGGACGACATGAAGGTGCAACTTTTCCTGGATGTGGAAACAAATGGGGAAGAAATTGAAATTTCCCCCAGCAGTTCTCCTTTACCTTCCCCTGTACCACCCCCGCTACCTAGCCACGTACCAAGGGTACCGGCAACACGGGTAAAAGCTTACCCAGATGCCGCTAGCGGTCCCTACGTTGTTTACTTCCGGCCCATGAAAAAACCTTTGAATATAATTCAAATAGGCAAAGACCTGGCAAAACAGTTTTCGGCCGTAACCGAGATTACGAAGGTGAGGCCGAACAAACTGCGAGTTGTCGTGAGTAGCTTGAAGCAAGCAAACGAAATTGCTAGCTACGAGCTCTTTACAAGGGAGTACCGCGTGTACATCCCTGCCAAGGACGTGGAGATCGACGGTGTGGTTACCGAAGGAAGCCTCACGGTCGATGACATTTTGCGTCACGGGGTTGGCTGCTTCAAGAACTCCCTGATTCAAGATGTAAAGATACTGGATGTCAAGCAAATGTATTCAGTATCCATCGAAGAAGGGAAGAAGAAATTCCTCCCTTCTGATTCTTTCCGTGTAACATTCGCCGGATCCGCACTGCCGAACTACATCTCTTTGGACAGGGTTCGTCTGCCTGTACGCCTGTTCGTACCGCGGGTGATGCATTGCCAAAACTGCAAGCAGTTAGGTCATACAGCCACCTACTGCTGCAACAAGGCACGCTGCAGCAAGTGCGGAGGCAATCATGCTGAGACCGCTTGCAGTGAGGATACTGAAAAGTGTCTTTACTGCGAGGGAACTCGGCATGACCTTTCGGCTTGTCCCGCGTACAAACAGCGCGAGGAAAAAATTAAGCGTTCCCTTAAGGAACGATCAAAGCGCTCTTTTGCAGAAATGCTTGAGAGGGCTGAGCCACCCTCGACAGGAAACATCTTTTCCTTTTTGCCAACCGATGAGTGTACATCTGACGATCCCGTCGAAGGGTGTTCTTATGCCTTGCCAGAGGGATCTAGGAAGAGGAGAATGCTCAACTCTCCTAATCTTTCTCGCGAAGGTCGTAAGATAATCCCTAGCGGAATGACCAATAAGACAACACAAAAAGGAAGCGGTGAAGAAAAACCGAAGCAAGTACCCCCCGGTTTTAATTTCAAATCAAACCAGGAGTACCCACCGCTTCCTGGGGCACCAAAAACCCCTCGTGCACCCATTTCTCGATCAGAAGACATAAAAGAAACAGGGTTAATAAAATTCTCTGATATTGTGGACTGGATATTTAAAACATTCAACATACCAGATCCCCTTCAAAACATTATTCTTGCCCTTCTCCCTACAGTGAAAACCTTTTTGAAGCAACTCACAGCAACTTGGCCCCTCATTTCAGCTATCGTATCTTTCGATGACTAATACGTCGAAAGAGGTTAGAAATTTTGTCACTGTGTTACAGTGGAACTGCAGAAGTATCATCCCCAAATTCGATTTATTTTCACATTTGATAAACACATACAATTGTGATGCGTTCGCGCTCTGTGAAACTTTTCTCAATTCAAATGACCATCATTCTGTGCCGAGCTCGCAACAGTATCGGACGTGTGATCGGTGATCGCTCCGATAGAATATAAAACAAAAGACGTGTGAACAAGTGTTGGCATTGTTTGCCTGGTCGAGTGAAATAAATCCGGGTTCAAGATTGTAAGCCGTAAATGATTACATCGCCATGAGATTCAAAGCACGGCAATCCAAGTCGAATTGCATATTTATACCACTCACAATTAAAGCTTCCGTAGACGGGGTTTGAAGCCAGGCTACTTTTCGAAAGCCAAAAATAACAGTCGATAAAGCAAATCAATATGAGCTTTCGTTTTTCTCCATATTGATCGACCAATCAGAGCAAGGCACGTAAAGCGTTACTTCGTGCCGCGGGAGCCAAAACTCTGGCTCCGAATAGTTAGCGATAGCTGAGCATCGGTCTATTACTGGTGAACCTTCCTCAAAGGCGGCCGAGACTATCGAGGTTAAGCTAAAGGCTTTTAGATATTTTTTGAAATGAGATAAAGTGCTGAAACGGAAGAAGTTAACTAAAATTATAACCGGAAGAAAAATAATACCGTAGCGGAAGAAAAGTTATAAAAAGACTAAAGAGAAGAGAGAGTGAGTTAGAGGGAAAATTAAATTATGAAAATAATTAAATAAATAATTTTAATAGATAGGCTGCTGGCCACGTGAGGCTGTGAATGAATCTTAAACTAGTGATAGTACCAATCGTAAACTAAAAGGTAAAACTATTTGTGCATTGCCGTAGTAATAGTACAACGTTATAGTTGATGTCGCTCGCCTGAAGAAACCTTCAGGCGAAGGTTTTTTTATTTTCCGCTAGGAATATCAGGGAGTTGACAGGAGTCCTCCCCAGCGTCCGTCGGCAAAGTTTTATGCCCGGCGCCCTCAACCCGTTTATTACCAACAACCGTTACCAGCCAATTTCCCGCTAGACAGCTCCTTGGTGACGACCAAGTGGTAGCTAAGCGACAATCTTCGTCGTCGTGGAATCAGCAAGAAACCAGCAAACAGGTTAGATTTAAAAAAATACCGCATGCGCGACAAAGTTGTACAGGGTCGATAAAGAAGGGAAGACGAAAATAAATGAGTACGCACTGTACTACTGTGTTGCATTACCAGTAAGAAAGCCTACCGTTCCGCTATCGTTACCGTCCTGTAGATTTTCGCTTTGACAGTTAGTCGTTTTACCTGACCTGCCCTGAGAGGATTTAGCCGGGCCGGTACAAAACACGCTTCCCCGCAGTACAGACATTTGTCGGTACTGGCGCTTAAGCGGGGGAGTTTTCGAAGGGTAGTCACGGAGGAGAGCCTATCGTTTTGCGGGCACGGCGATAGTTACCAGTGGGTAATATCGGTCCGACAAAGGTTCCGTCACTTTAAAGCGATCCCGAGCGACTAGGAAATCATTTTGTGCCAGTACAGTAAAGCTGGTGATCCCGTCTGGCGTGGCTTTACTGTTACATTTTTGGCGCCCAACTACAGGATTGAGAGCGATAACGTTTGATTTGAATTTTGCTAATAATTTTTAGAATAATTTTCTTTTTGCATAAGTATAAGATTTTCCGATTTGTAGGTAGTAAGAATTTGTAGAATTTAATTAACTTTAGTATAGCATACGACACTTTAAATTTTTTTCTAATAATTTCTCTTTCTTTATAAAAACCTAAAGTCTATTCTAAGTTTGTTTCAATACTCTTTGCTAGTACTAACATTCTATAGTTTGTATATTAACAATTTCAACCTACCATATTCGGTAATTTTGATCAATTTGATAATGTATGATTACATGGCAGATGATTTAGAGGAGGACGAGCTGATTTACGAGCTCTCCTTAAGAGGAGAAACGGTTGAGCAAGGGGTGCCAATAGAGCACATGAAAAGAGCGTTGCGCTATTGGTTGAAACAAGACAGAGTAGAATTACCATGCTATATGACTGATTTGACAATCGAAAGCGAGAAGACGATCATTGGAACGAAACTCACTGAAATTGGAGCAGCACTTGCTTTGCGACATAACCCTAAGTACCGATCTAGACTGATACACTTGAAAAATCGTATCCTTCGGGCAAAGGCCGCGGACCTCGAAATTAAGAAAGAGCTTTTAGAAAAAGTTCAGAGACTTCTAGGGTGGTATTACCCCGAAAACATCCCCCCGAGTACTACAGGTATCCGGTCACTAGAGATCAACTCAGCCGCGTCGCGAGAATCGAATGCTATCGAATCGGTAAATCGTACAGAAACAACACCGCAACAGAATGAATTAGAATCAAGAGGTAACCGAACGGGTTCCGAAAACGCGGAATGGAACGCAGATTCTAGTAGTTTCGCGAATATGACATCAAACAGGTTTATACGAAATCACGCGGTAAACCACGCAATTAGAAATAACGGGCAAACACTACGTATAGCTCAGTTCGAATTTCCGCCCCCATTAACTACCGTTTCAAACGCGCCTTTGAATCAGCCAATCGGGCAACCACAACCCAGGGACGATTCCCAATTTCAGAATATCTCTCCGATAAACATTCGTTCGATCACAGAAAACTTGAATCGCCTACACCTCCCGAACCAATTACCGCAAACATCAGGAACTGCTCAAACTCAGCAACAAAGTTCCCAAGACGCAAACCGTAATTGCGAAGAATCCACTTCAGATCTGAGAACATATATCAGGGAAGTAATTAGGCAATCAATTTCAGATTACCTTAATGAAATGGACCAAATGGGAACCCCGACACTTTCACCGCGTCGTTCCCTGATAAACAATCAGGCATCGTGGCCCGAAACACCAATCCCCCAGCCAAATAGAAATAACCCGATAGGAAACGCGAGAGCAAGACAGAGTTTTCCTCTTCTGAATAGTAACACACGAAACACGTTGAATGCATCAAATTTCCAACAGAATATAAATGTTAATCGCAGTTATAACGACGGTTATCTTAAAACCAAAATGGAAAAATGGCAAATCCAATTTAGTGGCGAGCAAAGTCATCGGTCGCTATCCGTAGCAGACTTTATTAGACAAGTCACTATATTGGCTAGAGCAAATCAGGTCTCAGACGACCAACTTCTCCAGCAATCGTATCTTTTTTTCACAGGAGAAGCTAGGAAGTGGTTTTTCACGTATTGGGAAAAGTTCCAAACTTGGAACCATCTTCTCTACTATCTTAGACTAAACTACGAACACCCTAATCAAGACAAATCAGTCGAAGATGCTATTAAAGAACGAAAGCAAAAAGGAAATGAACGATTTAGCGTATATCTGTCTGATATGGAAAGACTGTTCCAAAGCTTGTCCTATCAAATAGATGATCAACAGAAACTACAGCTAATTTTTGAAAATATGAAATTGTCATACAAAAGGAGACTGTCTTTAACTCCTGTTTATTCGCTTAATCAACTAACGGAATATTGTTACAATTTCGATAGTCTCGAACCGAGCTTATTCGCTCCGGTCAATCAGAGACCCAATATAATCAATCAACTAAATAGTACAACAAACGAAGACCTAGAGCAAAGTTCCGATGAGGAAGTAAATGCACTCTTCAGAACCAAGAATTATACAAACGGGAAAAGTAAAATAGAAAATTCAATAAAAAAAGACTCACCAAATGAAAATTGCAAAGAACCTACGACAGACTTGTGCTGGAATTGCAGGAAACATGGGCACTGGTACCCTAATTGTCCAGAACCGCGTTCCATCTTTTGCCACGTCTGCGGTGAATCGTCATTCACGGTTAGGACGTGTCCGAATAAGCATCTGCCGCGATCGAGTACTCAAAAAAACTAAACCTCGGGGCGGCCCAGAAACGCCTGCCGTCGTCCCAGGAGAACTTCAATTATTTTGACCGCATCTTTCAAATAAACACTAGTCCAGCAAGTTGTCCTCATTTAACGGTAGAAATACTGGGAAAAAAATTACACGGGCTTCTTGACTCGGGTGCGAGCATAACAGTAATAAATACTGTCGGTCTTTTGAATCAGTTAAACCTGAAAATAAATCAAAGTAGAGTTAAAGTGCATGCAGCTAACGGACACCCTCTTACCTGTGTAGGGTTTGCCTATATTCCTTATACTTTCAACGGTAAAACAAAAGTTGTCCCAACAGCAGTGATTCCTGAAATCGCCAAAGAACTAATTCTCGGTACAGATTTCTGGAAAGCTTTCGGCATTAAGCTCACCATTGAAGAGACCCCGTATTTACATCGCGGCGCCGAAAAAAATCCAGAGAACTTGGTGTCTCATGTAACCGAATACCAGCTGAATAATATTTGTTGTACAATACAACCAGACCAGTCCTTTCGCGGACCCGAGGAACCGATATGTAAAGACGAAAGCCTTGACATCCCTTCAATCGAAATTCCGGATCATGATTTATCGAAAGATGAAATCATAACTGAACATGCACTATCAGAATCTGAGAAACAAAAACTATTTGAAATTATAAGGAAGTTTCCGCGAACAGTGAATGGAAAAATAGGACGAACTCAATTGATGCAGCACAGAATAGTTTTAACACAAAACATCAATGAAATGAAACATAAAAAAGTGCCAATCTACCCCCAGTCTCCGAAAATCGAAAAAGAGGTGGACAAGGAAATAGAACGGCTAAAATCATTAGACCTAATAGAAGAATGCGAAAGCGATTTTTCAAACCCATTACTCCCTGTGAAGAAAGGGGAAAACAAGTGGCGATTATGTTTAGACGCCCGACGGCTGAATTCATTCACCAAACGTGATGAGTACCCGTTTCCCAACATGACACAAATTTTGCACCGTATTGAGAATGCGAAATACTTCACTACCATTGACTTGAAAGATGTATACCATCAAGTGTTATTACATCCTGAATCCCGAAACCTCACGGCCTTCAGAACGGCTAAGGGGCTTTTTAGATATAAAACGATGCCTTTTGGGTTATTAAACAGCGGAGCGACCCTTACAAGATTGATGGCTAAAGTGATTGGATACGATTTGAGCCCAAAAGTATGGGTATATCTAGATGATATCATCATAACAACTAACTCTCTGGAAGAACACTTTGAGCTTCTGCAGATCGTAGCCGATCGTTTGCAGAAAGCAAACCTCACAATAAGTGTTGAGAAATCGAAATTTTGCCAGAAATCGGTACGCTACCTCGGATTTGTGTTAAACGAGGGAGGAATTTCGGTTGATGCTGCTAAAATACAACCTATCCTGAACTATCCTGCTCCAAAGTGTGTAAAAGACATTCGCAGACTTCTCGGTCTTGCTGGTTTTTACCAAAAATTTATTCAAAATTACAGCGAGGTGGTTTCACCAATATCCGACTTACTTAAAAAATCGAAAGGGAAATTTCAATGGACTGAGGCTGCCGACCAAGCTTTACTAGCGCTCAAATCAGCTTTGACATCTCCACCCATTCTCGCGAACCCAAACTTTAATGAACGATTCACGATCGAAACCGACAGCTCTGACCTAGCAGTTGGAGCGGTCTTAACACAAAACATTCACGGTGACCGACGTTGCATCGCATATTTCTCGAAAAAGTTATCTTCAGTACAAAAGAGATACAGCGCAACAGAGAGAGAGTGCTTGGGAGTTCTTATGGCGATTGACCATTTCCGCCCTTTCATCGAGGGAACACATTTCACGATTATGACGGATGCAATGAGTCTCACGTTTCTCAAAACGATGTCCATCAAAAGTAGATCTCCAAGGATTGCGCGATGGGCAATGAAAATTCAAGACTTGGATATAGACTTCATTTATAAAAAGGGGAAAGAAAATCTGACAGCTGATGCTTTGTCACGATCTATTAACCATATTCAAACCAAGCTCCCAGATAAACCATATGAGCAGTTGAGAAACGATATAGAAACGTTCCCACATAAGTATAAAGACTTCAAAATCGTGGGGAAGAAAATCTATAAATTTATTACAAACGCGGCTAAATGCGACGACCCATCGTTCAGGTGGAAATACATTCCAACCGCAGACGAAAGAACCGAAATTATCGATAATACCCACAGTCAAGCTCATTTGGGATTCGAAAAAACACTGAGCGTGATTCAACAGAAATATTATTGGCAAAGAATGAGTTCAGACATTCTCAGGTTTTGTCGAAACTGTGTCACCTGCAAACGGTCGAAAATTGACAATGTCAACCCAAACCCGCCATGCGGGAAAGAAAAGGTATGTCATAGACCTTGGGAAATGATATCGGTCGATTTTATTGGGCCGTACCCCAGATCGAAAGCAGGGAACGTATATGCTCTTGTTATCACTGATTACTTCTCAAAATTTTGTTTAATACAAGTAATGAGAAAAGCGACAACAGCAGCCACGATAAAATTCCTAGAAAACAACGTTTTCCTTTTATTCGGGGTCCCAAACATTCTTATTTCGGACAACGGTCCGCAATTCATTGCACGCGCTTTCAAACAATTTTTAGGGAAATATAATGTCCAACATTGGAATTTGGCGTCTTATAGACCCAATCCAAATCCAACTGAACGAGTGAATCGCGTCATCGTGACAGCAATTCGAAGCTCATTAGAGGGGAAGACACAGAAAGATTGGGATATGGGGATTCAATCAATTGCTTCCGCGATTAGAAATAGTGTTCATGATTCTACAGGTTACTCACCATATTTCATAAACTTCGGTAGAAACATAATAAGTTCGGGAGATGAATATGAACATTTGAGAGATGGTAACAACCACGCAACTGACGAGCCAAAAGAACTAAGGGAAAGCATGAAAAACCTTTACGAGGTAGTGAGAATTAACCTGCAACGAGCGTACAACCGCTACGCGGAAAACTATAATCTCAGGTCAAGCCGCAAGGTAAACTTTTCAGAGGGGGAGACTGTTTTAAAGAAAAATTTTTTCCAATCGGACAAATCAGCAACATTCAATGCGAAGCTTGCCCCTAAATACAGCGAAGCAGTAATTAAACGACAGGTAGGTTCGAATACGTACGAACTATGGGACACGTCGTTAACAAAGCGATTAGGAATTTTTCACTCATCCGTCATTAAAAAAATCTAACTTGATCTCTTAAGTTTTCCTAGCTATGTACATTTAAAATTAAAATCTAAATGAACAAATCATGAATGACAAAATACGGACGTCTCTTTGAGACGATCTGGCAAAACAACTGTACGTTTTTATCATCTTTTCACGACAAAAAAGTGATACCGGTTCTTCTAATTTTTTCCGGTTAAGGAAAAAAAGAACACCTCAAGCTATGTAAACCTCCAGTCGAGTCTACTCCTGGGTGGCCTTATGGAAAAAAAAAACTCAACTGAATCACTAATCACTACGTCTTTCCTTAATTTGTTGGAAAAAAAAGTAATCCTACCATCGTTCGATCCGCCAAAAAAAAAAAACAGCTCTATCGATGGACGACGATTTGCAATTACAAAGACAAAGAAGAACGATAAAAAAAAAAAAAAAAAAACTCACCTAGAGATCGATAGTTAGCAGTATTGCCGTATTAATAATTATCTGTCTTATCTAGTCCTCATATTCCAAGAAGTACGTTTATTATTTTTCATATTTTATCTATGTCTTTCAAACTCAAACGTAAGCTAAAAAAAAAAAAAAATTTTTTCACAGATTACAAACAGCATTTCAAAGAAAAACTCACAACCAAAAGCATTTTTGTCCTCGTAGAACTGAATAGATTAGACAAGACTCAATACCACTCCTTACCAAAGCATTTTTTTTTTTCGCCTTCCCATGCAATCTTCCAATAGCCATCGCTAACGTAGCCTTACCGTAGCTTCCAGTTTTTTTTTCTATAAACCGTCGTAGGCCCTCTGAGGTTTCCCGGGTATCCGTAGACCGACATCACGCAGATACCGTGACAAGCGGAAAAAAGACCAGTAGGCTCACGATTTTCTTTATTATTTCACTGGGTTCACGGTAATCTGCACTAGAAAACAACCACACGTTTTAAAAACACAGGCGATGCAGATAACAGTCCGACCACATTCCGTTCGTAACTAAAATTTTGTTTTTGTTTTGGAAAGATTGGTAACACTCTGTTTGCCAACCTTTCCTTTTGTTACTTTCGCGTAGAAGAGCCATCACGGTATTTTGACAGGAAGGTGTGTATATACAGGACAAGTAACAATAAGGTCAGGCGGGATAAGTGAAAATGGGACTGAATGCCAAGATGAATATATAAGAAGGTGTGAATAAGTTGTGCTGAAAGGATGAGAGAGAGGCATGCATGAGTTTTAAGCTAGATTTTAAAAAAGTTAGGAGTTTCCAAATTTACTTGAAGTTAAACAAACTACCGTTAATAGTAAGGTGCACAAATTTAATTTTCGCAAATATGCGGAGTAAATAAGCCAGTTGTTGTCGAATACGGTGAATATAAGGAACAGCGTTCCAATTCCCCCAGAGATTTCTGGGAATAATACAGATGGATTGAGGAAGAAATGAATGAATGTGAGACGAATAAATGAGACAGCATAAAGCATGTGGGATTCCTGGGTAAAATACACGTTCGCTAAAAGCGCAAAAGTTTTTCTCTCTATTACCGTTTTCAAGACTTCAACTTTCTTTCTTCTTTTTTTTCTATTCCACTTCTGTCATGATGTATAGAGTGTCTTATGTTTTATGCGTTTTCATTATTAAACGTTCAAGATAAGATTAAGTAAACGTTGAGTTTTCGGAAATCAGTAACGAAAATTTCCTTTTCTATGGGAAAATGAAATTTCCTTTTCCGTAGTTGGGGGTAATGTAAGCCGTAAATGATTACATCGCCTTGAGATTCAAAGCACGGCAATCCAAGTCGAATTGCATATTCATACCACTCACAATTAAAGCTTCCGTAGACGGGGTTTGAAGCCAGGCTACTTTTCGAAAGCCAAAAATAACAGTCGATAAAGCAAATCAATATGAGCTTTCGTTTTTCTCCATATTGATCGACCAATCAGAGCAAGGCACGTAAAGCGTTACTTCGTGCCGCGGGAGCCAAAACTCTGGCTCCGAATAGTTAGCGATAGCTGAGCATCGGTCTATTACTGGTGAACCTTCCTCAAAGGCGGCCGAGACTATCGAGGTTAAGCTAAAGGCTTTTAGATATTTTTTGAAATGAGATAAAGTGCTGAAACGGAAGAAGTTAACTAAAATTATAACCGGAAGAAAAATAATACCGTAGCGGAAGAAAAGTTATAAAAAGACTAAAGAGAAGAGAGAGTGAGTTAGAGGGAAAATTAAATTATGAAAATAATTAAATAAATAATTTTAATAGATAGGCTGCTGGCCACGTGAGGCTGTGAATGAATCTTAAACTAGTGATAGTACCAATCGTAAACTAAAAGGTAAAACTATTTGTGCATTGCCGTAGTAATAGTACAACGTTATAGTTGATGTCGCTCGCCTGAAGAAACCTTCAGGCGAAGGTTTTTTTATTTTCCGCTAGGAATATCAGGGAGTTGACAGGAGTCCTCCCCAGCGTCCGTCGGCAAAGTTTAATGCCCGGCGCCCTCAACCCGTTCATTACCAACAACCGTCACCAGCCAATTTCCCGCTAGACAGCTCCTTGGTGACGACCAAGTGGTAGCTAAGCGACAATCTTCGTCGTCGTGGAATCAGCAAGAAACCAGCAAACAGGTTAGATTTAAAAAAATACCGCATGCGCGACAAAGTTGTACAGGGTCGATAAAGAAGGGAAGACGAAAATAAATGAGTACGCACTGTACTAATGTGTTGCATTACCAGTAAGAAAGCCTACCGTTCCGCTATCGTTACCGTCCTGTAGATTTTCGCTTTGACAGTTAGTCGTTTTACCTGACCTGCCCTGAGAGGATTTAGCCGGGCCGGTACAAAACACGCTTCCCCGCAGTACAGACATTTGTCGGTACTGGCGCTTAAGCGGGGGAGTTTTCGAAGGGTAGTCACGGAGGAGAGCCTATCGTTTTGCGGGCACGGCGATAGTTACCAGTGGGTAATATCGGTCCGACAAAGGTTCCGTCACTTTAAAGCGATCCCGAGCGACTAGGAAATCATTTTGTGCCAGTACAGTAAAGCTGGTGATCCCGTCTGGCGTGGCTTTACTGTTACAAGATAGCGCCTTTGTGCAACTGTTTCGCATCGTGACTACCAGCTGGTGCGTAAGCCGATTTGGCTGCTGGCTGAATTGTGCTACAGCAGTGGACGAGACACAAAAGAGGAAAAAGAAGAAGCCATCAGTTGACAGTGAGTTGTATCGCTGTGTGGAGTGATCTCACACCTGGCTCGCTGCTGATGGCTGTTTGGTGCTGCTGTATTGGTGCTGCTGGCTGTAACGGCTGCAACTTCGAACGATCGGACAACCAACCTTACTGGAAGGGAGAAGTAAAAAGGTCGTGCTCTTGTCGGCGCTAGTGCGCTAGACTTAGCGGGATGGATGTAGATCCCTCGCCTCCCGCGCCACCATCCCCGAACCCCTCTGACCCTGACCCTTCTGTTACCCCCTCCCCTGTTCATTCTTCAGTCCCCCCTCGCCCCAGGCTTTACCCAGACGGAGCCCAGGGCAGCTATACTGCCTATTTCGGCCAAAGGCGGGACCGAAATCGAAACAGTTGAACCTCTTGCAGATTTCTAAAGACCTGACGAAGGAGTACAAGGGCGTGACCGAAATTTCCAAGGTCCGGCCTAACAAGCTCCGTGTCGTGGTCAGTAACCTGAAAGAGGCCAACGATATAGCTTGCTCTGAGCTCTTCACACACAAGTATCGCGTTTACATACTCGCACGAGACGTGGAGATCGACGGTGTCATAACCGATTCGAGTCTGTCCGTCGAGTGTATACTGGAAAGTGCCAAAGGGTGCTTTAAAAACAAAACCTGTCCCGATGAAAAGGTGCTCGACTGCAAGCAATTGCGGTCAGCATCGATCATCGGTGGCAAAACAGTATACACCCCGTCAGACTCGTTTCGAGTTACGTTCGCCGGGTCAGCGCTACCAAGCCACGTCTCGATCCACCGGGTTCGTCTCCCTGTGCGATTATATGTGCCTCGCGTCATGAACTGCCTGAATTGTAAGCAGTTAGGCCACACCGCCGCCTACTGCTGCAATAAGGCACGTTGTGGCAAGTGTGGGGAGAATCATGCGGATGATTCCTGCAGTAAAAATGCTGAAAAATGCATTCACTGTGGGGAGAGTCAGCATGAGCTCTCGACATGTGCGGTGTACATGCAGCGCAGAGATAAAATAAAGAGGTCTCTCAAAGAGCGTTCGAAGCGTTCTTACGCTGAGATGCTGAAGAGGACCGTTACCACTTCTCCCATTACATCAAACCCTTATGATCTGTTGTCCTCTGATGAAACCGATTCTGAAGATTCACCAGCGGGAACATCTTACGCCAATCCTGGGGAGTCTAGAAAGAGGAAAAATATTTCCTCTCCTAAACTTCCCAGAAAAGGTCCTAAGATTTCTCAAAGTGAAATGAAAGTTACAAGCAAACCAAACAGTTCTGCGGAAAAACCGAAGCAAACTCCTCCTGGGCTTGCAAATTTAAAGTCCCAGAAGGAGTTCCCAGCACTGCCAGGAACATCTAAAACCCCAGTTGTTCCTTTTGCGCATCCAGTTGATGAAACAAACTCTGGATTAGTGAAATTTTCTGACATTGTGGACTGGGTTTTTGAAACTTTCAATGTACCCGATCCAATTAAATTTTTTCTTACAGCATTTCTCCCAACAGTTAGATCATTTTTGAAGCAGTTGACTGCCCAATGGTCCCTCCTTGCAGCGATTGTATCCGTCGATGCCTAATTCAACTGCGTATATGAAGGATTACAGTGGAATTGTAGAAGTATTTAAGTTGCCCTCCTGTCCTGTAACAATAACGCGCCTGGGTTAGATAGAATCAAATTCAACTTGTTGAAGAATCTACCCGGCAATGCCAAGAGGCGCTTGTTGAACTTGTTCAATAAGTTCCTGGAGCAAAACATTGTACCGCAGGATTGGAGGCAAGTGAAGGTGATCGCCATCCAAAAACCAGGGAAACCAGCTTCTGATCACAACTCTTATAGGCCGATTGCAATGCTATCCTGTATCCGGAAATTGATGGAAAAAATGATACTCCGTCGTTTAGACCATTGGGTCGAATCAAATGGCCTACTATCGGATACTCAATTTGGCTTCCGCCGTGCCAAAGGGACGAATGATTGTCTTGCGCTGCTTTCAACAGATATTCAGCTGGCGTATGCTCGCAAAGAACAAATGGCGTCTGCGTTCTTGGACATTAAGGGGGCTTTTGATTCCGTTTCTATTGACATTCTTTCGGGCAAACTTCACCGACAAGGATTTTCTCCAATTTTAAACAATTTTTTGCACAATTTGTTGCCCGAAAAGCACATGCATTTTACGCACGGCGATTTGGCAACTTTTCGCATTAGCTACATGGGTCTTCCCCAGGGCTCATGTTTAAGCCCCCTTCTTTACAACTTTTATGTAAATGACTTCGACGAATGTCTGGCAAATTCATGCACGATAAGACAACTTGCAGACGACAGTGTAATCTCTGTTACAGGAGCCAAAGCTGCCGATTTGCAAGGACCATTGCAAGATACCTTGGACAATTTGTCTGCTTGGGCTTTACAGCTAGGTATCGAATTCTCTCCGGAGAAGACTGAGATAGTAGTTTTTTCTAGGAAGCATGAACCTGCTCAGCTTCAAACACAATTAATGGGTAAAACGATTTCTCAGGTTTTGGTACACAAATATCTTGGTGTCTGGTTCGACTCTAAAGGCACCTGGGGTTGTCACGTGAGGTATCTGATGAAAAAATGTCAACAAAGAGTGAATTTTCTTTGTACAATAACCGGACAATGGTGGGGAGCCCATCCAGGAGACCTTATAAGGCTTTACCAAACAACGATATTGTCTGTTATTGAATACGGGTGTTTCTGCTTCCGCTCCGTAGCAAACACACATCTGATCAAACTGGAGCGAATACAATATCGTTGTTTGCGTATCGCCTTAGGTTGCATGCAGTCGACCCATACGATGAGTTTGGAGGTCTTAGCTGGAGTACTACCATTGAAAAACCGCTTCTGGAGCCTGTCTTCTCGTATTCTTATCAAATGTGAGGTCTTGAACCGTCCCGTGATTGAAAATTTTGAAAGGTTAATCGAACTTAATTCTCAAATCCGTTTTATGACATTGTATTTCCATCACATGTCCCAAAATATTAACCCTTCGTCGAATATTCCAAATCGTGTCGACTTATCAAATACTTCTGATTCTACTGTGTTTTTCGATACATCCATGATTGAAGAAACTCGTGGAATCCCGGATCATTTACGCGTGCAGCAGATCCCCAAATTTTTTTCCAATAAATATCGAAACATCAACTGCAACAATATGTGCCACACTGACGGATCACTTCTTGATGGGTCCACTGGCTTCGGTATTTATCTGTTTTAACCGTCTCCCATAAGCTCGATAATCCTGCCGTCTCCCATAAGCTCGATAATCCTGCTTCTGTTTACGTCGCAGAATTGGCTGCAATTAAGTACACCCTAAGGATTATCGAAAAAATGCCCACGGACCATTATTTCATCTTTACGGGCAGTCTCAGTTCCATTGAGGCTCTCCGATCGATGAAAGATGTTAAGCACTCTCCGTATTTCCTGGGGAAAATACGGGAACATCTGAGTGCTTTATCCGAAAAATCGTTTCAGATTACCTTAGCGTGGGTCCCTTCTCACTGATCGATACCGGGCAATGAGAAAGCGGACTCTTTGGCTAAGGTGGGCGCAACAAACGGTGATATTTATGAAAGACCAATTGCTTTCAATGAATTTTTCGCACTTGTACGTCAGAATACGATCATCAGTTGGCAAAATGCTTGGACCAGAGGGGAATTGGGAAGGTGGTTACATTCCATAATCCCTAAAGTATCGACGAACCCGTGGTTCAAGGGGTTGGATGTAGGTCGGGATTTCATTTGCGTGATGTCCCGGCTTATGTCCAATAGATTTGACGCGCATCTCCGTCGTTTTGGGCTCGGGGAAAGTGGTATCTGTGCCTGTGGTAAGGGGTTATCACGACATAGAGCATGTGGTTTGGTCATGCCCTGTACACCGTGCCGCCAGGTCTTAATAAATAGCTTCCCTGCAGGCCGAAAGTAGGCAGCCGGCTGTTCCTGTTCGTGATGTCTTGGCGAGCCGTGACCTATCCTACATGTCCCTTATATACGTTTTCCTGAAATCCATCCACGCCCCAGTTTAATCCTATTCCCTTCAGCCTACATCCAACCAAACGACAAGAACACGTTAAGACCCCGGATCCGGAAACAGCAACTAGACCCGCACGATACTCTCAGGTCCCGAGGGAGACAACCCAATATGCCAGTCCGTAATATCTTGGCCCAGCAGCGGAACATATTCAATATGCTGCTTACCTATGGCGATGGAAAACCATCAAACAACAAATCAGTGCTTTTAATGCAAAACATTCTAGCTTTAAGTTAGATTTAGTTTCAGCTCGTAGTCGGCAGCGAGGATAAAAAATTTGCTTTTAGTTATTAAGATACTTTAGAAAGTAAGCTACCAGATATAATTGGCGCCGTTAAACATTAAATTGTTTTTGTGCCGTGTCAAATAAATTATAGATGAAGAAAAAAAAATTCAAATGACCAACTTAATTTCCACGATTTCAACATCATTCGTCGAAATCGAGACTCACACGGTGGAGGGGTACTTTTAGGGATCAATAAGTGCTATTCTTTTTTCAGAATCGACCTCCCCTCGATCTCGAATATTAAAGTTGTTGCCATTCAAACGAATATGAATGGAAAAGACCTTTGCCTTGTTTCGTTATATATTCCCCCATCCGCGCGGATTGAACAGAAGCAACTCCTTGATATAGCAGAATTGCTTCCCGCACCTTTTTTGATTTTGGGAGATTTTAACTCTCACTGTTCGCTATGGGGGTCGCTGTTCGACGACAACCGATCTTCTTTAATCTGTAACTTGATCAACGACTTCAAAATGACACTTTTGAATACTGGGGAAGCGACACGAGTACCTAATCCTCCAGCACGCGAAAGCGTGCTTGACCTATCCCTCTGCTCGACATCACTAGCGTTAGATTGCCAGTGGAAAGTAATCAACGATCCCCACGGTAGTGATCATCTTCCAATCGTTATATCAATTGCTAATGGTTCAACTCCCCCGAACCCAATCAATATTTCCTACGACCTTACACGTAATATTGATTGGAAGCGTTATGAGTCTATTATAGCGGAATCTATCGAGACTCACGAGGAACTTCCTCCGGAGGAAGAATACGCGTTCTTAGCTGGCTTGATAATCGACGCCGCGACTCAAACTCAGACGAAACCGATACCCGGGGTAACGATTAGACAGCGCCCTCCCAACAAATGGTGGGACAAAGAGTGCTTTGAGCTGTACGCGCGAAGGTCCGCGGCGTATAAGGACTACCGGGAGTACGGCACCGTCAACCTACTTCGAAAGTACGAGGCATTGGGCAGGCAGATGAAGAGCTTAGTAAAGGCGAAAAAACGCGGGTACTGGCGGCGGTTCGTAAACGCGTTGTCGAGGGAAACAGCACTCTTTGGGATACCGCCAGGCGCATGCGGAACCGTGACGTTTCGAATGAGAGTGAGGAGTATTCAGATCGCTGGATACTCGATTTTGCCAAAAAGGTCTGTCCGGACTCTGTACCGGAACAAAAAACCTTCCGCGACGCGTTTTTAGTAACTACGGAAGAGCCTCCATTTTCGATGTTGGAATTTTCAATGGCTCTCCTGTCGTGCAACAATAAGGCTCCAGGGTTAGATAGAATAAAATTCAACCTGTTGAAGAATCTACCCGACTCTGCAAAAAGACGCTTGTTGAATTTGTTCAACAAGTTTCTTGAGCTAAATATTGTTCCGCATGACTAAAAATAAGTAAAAGTCATTGCTATTCGGAAACCCGGGAAACCTGCCTCTGATCACAATTCATATAGGCCGATTGCGATGCTCTCTTGCCTCCGGAAATTAATGGAGAAAATGATCCTCTTACGGTTAGACAAATGGGTCGAAACAAACGGGTTACTTTCAGATACTCAATTTGGCTTTCGCCGGGGCAAAGGGACGAACGATTGCCTAGCGTTGCCTTCTACTGAAATTCAACTCGCATTTGCTCGAAAAGAGCAAATGGCTTCTGCGTTCTCGGATATTAAGGGGGCTTTTGACTCTGTCTCTGTAGAAGTTTTAAGCGCGAAACTTCATTCGCCGGGACTTTCACCAAATTTGAATAACTTTTTGCTCAATTTGTTGTCAGAAAAGCATATGTATTTCTCACATGGCGATTCGACAACTTCCCGAATTAGTTACATGGGCCTTCCCCAGGGCTCATGTTTAAGTCCTCTCTTATATAATTTTTACGTCAATGACATCGATGAATGTCTTGCAAATTCATGCACGCTAAGGCAACTTGCAGACGATAGCGTTGTATCCATTACTGGTAGCGAGGCTAGCGATCTGCAAGGACCATTGCAAGATACCTTAGACAATTTGTCTGAATGGGCTCTTAAGCTGGGTATCGAATTCTCTACGGAGAAAACTGAGTTGGTCGTTTTTTCTAGGAAGCATAACCCAGCTCAGCTGCAGCTCCTACTAACAGGTAAAACGATCTCTCAGGTTTTAGTCGCTAAATATCTCGGGGTCTGGTTCGACTCTAAATGCACCTGGGCTTGTCAAATTAGGTATCTGACACGAAAATGCCAACAGAGGATTAATTTTCTTCGTACGATCACCGGAACCTGGTGGGGTGCTCACCCAGGAGACCTTCTAAGGTTATACCAAACAACGATATTGTCTGTAATTGCATCGAAAATTTCGAGAGGTTGGTCGATCTTCAATCTCAATCCAGATTTATGACTTTATATATTGACTATATGGCTCAAGATATTAATCCTTCTTCATACGATTCCTCCAATGTCGCACTTTTAGATACTTCTAATAATGCTATATTCTTCGACACCACCATGAAACAAGACATTTCTGGTATCCCGGATCAATTGCGACCCCAAGAGATCCCTAAGATTTTTTCCAATAAGTTAAAACATGTTTGTTATGATAGAAGATTTTACACTGACGGATCTAATCTAGATGAGTCCACTGGCTTCGGTGTTTTCCACGAAAATTTTACCGCCTCCTACAAACTCGATGCTCCTGCTTCCGGTACGTCGCAGAGCTTGCTGCTATTTAGTACTCTCTTGGAATCATCGAAACCCTACCCATAGACCACTACTTCATCTTCACAGATAGTCTCAGTGCCATAGAGGCTCTGCGATCGATGAAGCCTGTGAAGCACACCCCGTATTTCCTGGGGAAAATACGGCGGTTTTTAAGTGCTTTAACAGATAAAAATTACCGGGTTACCTTAGCGTGGGTCCCTTCTCATTGCTCGATTCCGGGTAATGAAAAGGCTGACTCTTTAGCTAAGGTGGGTGCTATTGATGGCGATATTTATGAAAGACCAATTGCTTATGATGAATTTTATAGCATTTTGCGTCAGAGAACACTCAACAGTTGGCAATCATCATGGAACTCAGATGAACTGGGACGGTGGCTACATTCCATTTTTCCTTAGGTATCGACGAAAGCATGGTTCAAGGGGTTGGATGTCGGTCGGGACTTCATTCGCGTGATGTCCAGACTTATGTCCAATCACTACACGTTAAACACGCATCTCTTTCGTATAGGGCTTGTAGACAGTAATTACTGCGTTTGTGGCGATGGGTACCATGACATCGAGCATGTTGTTTGGTCGTGTACCGAATACTGTGGTGTTGGGTCCGAGCTTATAGATTCCCTTCGGGCCCGAGGAAAACAACCGAACGTACCCGTTAGAGACATTCTGGGAAGCAGTGATCTCCAGTACATGACACAGCTATACTGCTTTCTGAAAAACGCTGACATTAAAATTTAGAATTTTCTTTGTCTATTTGTCAGATTAAGGATACAAATATGCTATGCTGAAGACACGGAAACGAAAAGCCCGCATCTATGCTTACACAAATATTTTGAACCCACAACAAACAAGCATACAATTGCTCTACCAGTTGAAAAACAAAGTTCCAAAATAGCTTTAAGTCAAAATTGTATTCCCCCTCCTCTCACCTTAAATCCCCACTAGCTCGTAGTCGGCCGCGAGAATAAAAAAAAGGCCTCCCTCTTTTTCCTGTTAACGTAGAATTAATACGAATTGTACTTGGCTCAGTGAAACAGAAAATGTATCGTGCCGTGTCAAATAAACTAATTTTAAACCAAGTAAAACAGATAAAGATAAACAACTTATTAGAGCAGCAGATAAACAACATCTCAGAAACACTAAGGAATGTTAAAGAATCAATTCAAAATAATCAAAGTGAGTTAAGTCTTGTTAATCTCATATTTAATCTTGATATAATAATTCGAATGCTAGAAGATTTAGAGGAACAGATTGTACTTTCAAAAACAAATTTACTGAACAAAAATATTCTAAGTCCTAGGGAAAAAGATTACATTTGGAATTTCTTAACCCTACAGGATATCAAACTAACCTACGAAGACGGAATCTTTTTACATGTTAACAGCGTTGTTGCACTTAAAGAAACTTTTCTCGTTGTTATAATAAAAATTCCAATAGTAGAAGATAAGGATTTTGAACTACTTAAGTTGCAACCAATCAGTAGAAACGGCACCAGAATCAACATCGACGTGAGTTATGTGGCGCGAAACAGAAACAGGCTATATAAACAACACAACAAATGTACTCAAACAATAGGAGGATCAATTCTGTCCTCCTCGCTCGTTCTTGTAATTTTTTTGTTCTGCCTCCACAGATACCTCAAAACCTGGAGAACAAGGGAAAACAAACCAAACATCCTTTGTCCAGCTTCCAAACAAATACCATCATGCAATAGTACGACAGTAAGTAGCAATCCAACAACTGCAAACCTCAGCCAACCACCAGAAATGCATCTTAACAGGTACGTAATCCTAAATTCGGAAATCGCGGACACTAAGAGAGGAAACAGTCTAGAACCAAGATTCGTGCTTCTGAAAAAAAACAACCAAAGTCATCCGAGGACGCCTGACACTTAGGGGGGAGACGTTAAGACGGATCCAGATACTATTCCCATAGTAACACCGCAGACAACCGGCATGCCACGAGAGAGGTGCTTAGCTTGCAGAAAAGACTCGCCACACGCACTGTGATCCAGGAATGAAAAAAGGTGGTCAAAAGTCATTTTCTCATAAACGTTACATTTTAGAGCAATACTGTCTTCGGGAAAGTTTTAGAGTAAAAAAAGATCCTTCTTTGGACATCAACAGATCCGTGATTAATCCCCCTACAAGTGAGATAATAAATATTTTCTCTAAAAATCAATTTTTTTTATCGCCGTCTATGGCAAAGTTTTCCAAAATAACATAACAAAAAACTTTGCTGAAGACACTAGGTAGCTATTTCTCAATCTAACTGAGCTATCTGATTATGTTCGATGATGGTTAAAAAAAACCTAAATTAATCCACCTAGCGGTCAGACCCAGCCTTTCTCATTCAAAATTTTATTTGTAAAAATAGATTTACATGAACGCTTCAATCCAATAAATGTATATTCACTTTTTAGGTTCTAAAATATTGATGTTGTAATCTATACATATAAAATCCGGTCTGTCTGTTTGTCTGTCTGTTTGATCCATATAGGCTCGAAAACTACCGAACCAATCGACGTGAAAATTTGTATGTAGGGGTTTTTGGTCTCGATAAAGGCTCCTATGATAGTTTGAGACCCCTTCCTCTTCTGGAAAGGAGGGGTCCAATACAAATGAAACATAAATTTCTGCACAACTCAAGAACAAACCAAGAAAATGAAACCGAATTTGGCATGTGGATGTTTTAAAGGGTAAAAAATATGTCCATAATGGTTCGACGCCCCTCGCTCTTCTGGAAGCACATGTTTCTGCACAAATTTCTGCACATCTCGTGAAATAATCAACTATATGGAACCATATTTGGCAGGTGAATGTTTTTAGTGGTAACAAATATGTTTGACCATATAATACTCAATATGGATATTTCCGTAATCGAGATGATGCATAGAAACCAAACATTGACCCTGAACACCATTTCGAATTTAAAGACGACTACTTTTAGTTTATGGAAAACAACCAGTATTTCCGGGGTCAGTTTGACGCCAAAAAATTTGCTAGAAATGACAAAATACCACCCAATACTAATATATTCAGAATTAAGGTGATGTATAAAAGCCGAGGATGTTGTCATTTCGACAAAACCAATAATTTCAAACGATTTGTTATTTGGCTTTGATCATATCCTATGGCCGATTCGTCGTGCATTTTCAGACTTTAAACACATCGCAAGGTAACAATGAATTTGGAACGTTCAAATAGTACGATACCGCATTTAATTTATGTTGAGGCCACATATATCGATCAAAGCAGGTATAGTTTTAAATAGTCTCTGAATTTCTTTTCTTTCCATAACTTTTGAGCCACATATCAAATTGTTATGAAGTTTGTTATTTGTAAGTTTGAGAGATGACTCGTTCGTATGACACTAGTTATGTTCAAATAAGTCATGTAATCTTTGAGATAATAGATTCGTTGTTGCCTTTCTCCTAGAAAGGTATAGCAATCACTTGCAAAACCGAAGATATAGAAGTGCTCCAAAGGGCCGAATGGCACATATCACTCGACTCAGCTCGACGAGCTGAGCATTTTCTGTATGTGTGTGTGTGTATGTGTGTGTGTATGTGTGTGTGTATGTGTGTGTGTATGTGTGTGTGTGTGTGTGTGTATGTGCAGATTTTTATTCTCACTCACTTTTCTCAGAGATGGCTGGACCGATTTTCCTGAAATTATTTGCAAATGGAAGGTCTTGTTGTCCCATAAGACCCTATTAAATTTCATTCTAATCGAATTTTTAGTTTAGAAGTTATGTATCAAAATGTGAAAATCATGAAACATCATTATCTCTAAAACCACACAACCGATTTGAACAAAATTGGTTTCAAATGAACGGGCTGCCTAAAACAACCCTTAACTTTTGAATTTTATAAAGATTGAACTTGTGGTTCAAAAGTTACGAAAAGAAACGTGTTCTGAAGACAGTTTAATCTCACTCAAGTTTCTCAGAGATGGCTGGAACTATTTTCAAAAAATCAGTGTCAAATGGAAGGTCTTGTTGCCCCATAAGACCCTATTGATTTGTTTTGCAATCGAACTATAACTTTGACTGTAATGTTTAAAAATGTGAAATCCAGCTATGAAAATGAACATATTCCGACGACTACTTGGACTAACTCACTTTTCTCAAAGATGGCTGAACCGATTTCCACAAAATTAGTGTCAAACGAAAAGTCTAGCTGCCTCATAACACCCTATTGAATATTACTGTAATCGAACTGTAACTTCGTCTGTAATGTACCGAAATGTGAAAATCACGAAATTTCATTATCTCAGAAACTACACAACCGAATTGATTAACATTATTATCAGACGAGCGGACTAGTTAAGCGTTAACTGATGAACTATGATTGAACACGTGGTTTCAAAGTTTGGCTGCCCTATAGGTTCCCATTTCATTTGATTATAATCGAACTTAAGTAATCGTTATTAAATTGTTAATAAAACAACGAAAGTCTATTATCTCAAAGATTACATGACTTATTTGAACATAACTAGTGTCATACGAACGAGTCATCTCTCAAACTTACAAATAACAAATTTCATAACAATTTGATATGTGGCTCGAAAGTTATGGAAAGAAAAGAAATTCAAAGAATGTTTAAAACGATACCTGCTTTGAACGATATTTGTGACCTCAATATAATATAAATGTGGTATCGTACTATTTGAACGTTCCAAATTCGTTGATTCCTTGCGATGTGTTTAAAGTCTGCAAATGCACGGAGAATCGGCCATAGGATATGATCAAAGTCAAATAACAGATCGTTTGAAATGATTGGTTTTATCGAAATGACAACATCCTCGACTTTTGGCTTCTGTACATCGCCTTAATTCTGAATATATTCATATTGGGTGGTATTCGGTCATTTTCAGCAGATTTTCTGGCATCAATCTGACACCGGAAATACCCATATTGGAAGGTATTTGGTTATTTTGGTTGTTTTCCAGAAACTAAAAGCGGCCGTCTTTAAATTCAAAATGGTGTCCAGGGTCAATGTTTGGTTTCTATGCATCATCTCGATATTCATATTGAGTATTATTCGGTCATTGTCGACTGTTTCCTAGAAGTTGCCATTAGGCAATTCAAAATGGTGCCTGATTGGTTATTTTAGGCTGTTTTTCACAAACCGGAAGTCGCCGTCTTGGATTTCAAAATGGTATTTAAGATAATTTCTGGTCTCTCAGCGTCATTCTGATTGAAGAAACACCCATATAGGGTGTTACTCGATCATTTTCGGCTGTTTCCCAGGAACCGGAAGTCGCCAACCTAGAATCCAAAATGGGATCTGTGGTCGATTTCAGCTGCTGTGTATCATTCTAGTTCCGAAGATAATCATGTTAATCGGAAATCGGCCATTTTCGGCTGATTTCTAGAAACCAGAAGTTGCCATCCTACAATTCATAATGGTCTCTGAAGTCAATTTTTAGCTTCTTGCAATATTCTTGCTCCGGAGATACTCATATTCAGTGGTATTTGGTCATTTTCAGCTGTTTTTCAGAAACCGGAAGTCGCCATCTTAGAATTCAAAATGGTATCTGTGGTCGATTTGAGCTCCTGTGTATCATTCTAGATCGGCCATTTTTGGCTGTTTTCCAGAAACCGTATGTTGCCATCTTACATTCCAAAATGTTATCAATTATGGAACATATTTGTTACCACTGAAAACTTTCAATCACCAAATATGGTTCCATTTAGTTGATTAGTTCGCGAGATGTGCAGAAATTTATGCAGAAACATGTGTTTCCAGAAGAGGGAGGGGTGTCAAACCATTATGCATATATTTGTTACCTCTAAGAATATTCACCTGCCAAATTTGGTTCCATTCACTTGATTAGTTCTCAGGATGTGCAGAAATCTGTGTTTGTATGGCACCCCTCCCTTCCAAAAAAGGAGGGGTGTCGAAACATTATGAACTTATTTTTTATCACTAAAAACATTTACCTGCCAAATTTAGTTTATTAGTTTTCGAGATGGGCAGAAATTTGTGTTTCATTTGTATGGGACCCCTCCCTTCCAGAAAAAGGAGGGGTCTCAAACTATCATAGGAACCTTTATCGGCACCAAACACCCGTACATACAAAGTTTCACGCCGATCGGTTCGGTAGTTTTCGAGCCTATATGGATCAGACAGACAGACCGGACTGAATTTTTATATGTATAAATTACAACATCAATTTTTTGGAACCTGAAAAGTGAATATACATTTATTGGAATGAAGCGTTCATGTAAATCTATTTTTACAAATAAAATTTTGAATGAGAAAGGCTGGGTCTGACCGCTAGGTGGATTAATTTAGGTTTTTTATTAACAATTTAATACATAACGGTTGCTTAAGTTCGATTATAATGAAATGAAATACAATGAAATGGGAACGTATAGGGCAGCCAAACTTTGAAACCACGTGTTCAATCATAATTCATTAGTTAACCCCTAACTAGCCCGCTCATCTGATAATAATATTGATGAAATTGGTAAGTGGTTACTGAGATAATGAAGTTTCGTCATTTTCACATTTCGGTACTTTACAAACGAAGTTGCAGTCCAATTACAGTGAAATTCAATAGGGTGTTCCGAGGCAGCTAAACTTATTAGTTGACACTAATTTTGTGAAAATCGGGTCAGCCATCTCTGAGAAACGTGAGTGAGTCCAAGTAGTCTTCGGAATATGTTCCTTTTCATAGCTGGATTTCACATTTTTAAACATAACAGGCAAAGTAATAGTCCGATTGCAAAACAAATCAATAGGGTCTTATGGGGCAACTAGACCTTCCATTTGACACTGATTTTATGAAAATCGGTCCAGCCATCTCTGAGAAACATGAGTGAGATTAAACAGTCTTCAGAACACGTTTCTTTTCATAACTTTTGACCCACAAGTTCAATCTTTATGAAATTCAAAAGTTAAGGGTTTTTTAGGTAGCCCGTTCATTTGAGACCAATTTTGTTCAAATCGGTTGTGTAGTTTCTGAGATAATGATGTTTCTTGTTTTTTACATTTTGATATATATAACCTCTAAACCAAAAATCCGATTACAATAAAGTTTAATAGGGTCTTATGGGACAACAAGACCCATCATTTGCAATTAATTTCATGAAAATCGGTCTAGCCATCTCTGAGAAATGTGAGTGAGAATATAAATCTGCACATACACACACACACACACACACACACACACACACACACATACACACACACATACATACAGAAAATGCTCAGCTCGTCGAGCAGAGTCGAGTGATATATGCCATTCGGCCCTTTGGAGCACTTTTATACTTTCGGTTTTGCAAGTGATTGTGTGACGTCACACCCCGCGCAGAAATACCTTATGTTCCGTCACGCAGGATTTTATTTTTGAGTTTTTAAATAGTTTATTTGACACGGCACGATTCAATTTATGTTTAACTGAGCCAAGTACATTTTTTTTAAATTCTAAATTAGCAGGGAAAAAAAGGAGGCCTTTTCTTTATTCTCGCGGCCGACTACGAGCTAGTGGGGATTTAAGGTGAGAGGAGGGGAGTTACAATTTTGATTTTAACTATATTGAGTTATACGATTTATTTATTTGTACATGGCTAAGCAGTGATGTTCTATTTGAGCAGTTTGGACTGAGGTGTCTGCGTGAACATAAAGATGCCGAGTCTTCGTTTGAGTGTCTCCAGCTTAGTGTATCATCTTCTTTCAGCGTGTAGCGGGAATGGTAATCTAACAAATAGATAGAAGAGTTTCATATTTTAATACCAGCGTGTTTTATGAACACGTATAGCTGTGTCATGTACTGGAGATCACCGCTTCCCAGAATGTCTCTAACGGGTACGTTCGGTTGTTTTCCTCGGGCCCGAAGGGAATCTATAAGCTCAGACCTAACACCACAGTATTCGGTACACGACCAAACAACATGCTCGATGTCATGGTAGCCATCGCCACAAACGCAGTGATTACTGTCTACAAGCCCTATACGAAAGAGATGCGTGTTTAACGTATAGTGATTGGACATAAGTCTGGACATCACGCGAATGAAGTCCCGACCTACATCCAACCCCTTGAACCATGCTTTCGTCGATACCTTAGGAAAAATGGAATGTAGCCACCGTCCCAGTTCATCTGAGTTCCATGATGATTGCCAACTGTTGAGTGTTCTCTGACGCAAAATGCTATAAAATTCATCATAAGCAATTGGTCTTTCATAAATATCGCCGTCAATAGCACCCACCTTAGCTAAAGAGTCAGCCTTTTCATTACCCGGAATCGAGCAATGAGAAGGGACCCACGCTAAGGTAACCCGGTAATTTTTATCTGTTAAAGCACTTAAAAACCGCCGTATTTTCCCCAGGAAATACGGGGTGTGCTTCACAGGCTTCATCGATCGCAGAGCCTCTATGGCACTGAGACTATCTGTGAAGATGAAGTAGTGGTCTATGGGTAGGGTTTCGATGATTCCAAGAGAGTACTGAATAGCAGCAAGCTCTGCGACGTACACGGAAGCAGGAGCATCGAGTTTGTAGGAGGCGGTAAAATTTTCGTGGAAAACACCGAAGCCAGTGGACTTATCTAGATTAGATCCGTCAGTGAAAAACCTTTTATCATAACTAACATGTTTAAACTTATTGGAAAAAATCTTAGGGATCTCTTGGGGTCGCAATTGATCCGGGATACCAGAAATGTCTTGTTTCATGGTGGTGTCGAAGAATATAGCATTATTAGAAGTAGCTAAAAGTGCGACATTGGAGGAATCGTATGAAGAAGGATTAATATCTTGAGCCATATAGTCAAAATATATAGTCATAAATCTGGATTGAGATTGAAGGTCGACCAACCTCTCGAAATTTTCAATTACTAATGGGTTCATAACTGTGTATCGAATTAGCAACCGGTAAGAGAGATTCCAAAAACGATGTTTCAACGGAAGAATACCCGCTAACACTTCAAGACTCATCGTATGGGTCGACTGCATGCAACCCAAGGCAATACGCAAACAACGATATTGTATTCTCTCTAATTTTATAATGTGCGTGTTCGCGGCGGAGCGAAAGCAGAAACAGCCGTACTCAAGAACTGACAATATCGTTGTTTGGTATAACCTTAGAAGGTCTCCTGGGTGAGCACCCCACCAAGTTCCGGTAATCGTACGAAGAAAATTAATCCTCTGTTGGCATTTTTGTGTCAGATACCTAATATGACAGGCCCAGGTGCATTTGGAGTCGAACCAGACCCCGAGATATTCAGCGACTAAAACCTGAGAGATCGTTTTACCCGTTAGTAGGAGCTGCAGCTGAGCTGGGTTATGCTTCCTAGAAAAAACGACCAGCTCAGTTTTCTCCGGAGAGAATTCGATACCCAGCTTAAGAGCCCATTCAGACAAATTGTCTAAGGTATCTTGCAATGGTCCTTGCAGATCGCTAGCCTTGCCACCAGTAATGGGTACAACGCTATCGTCTGCAAGTTGCCTTAGCGTGCATGAATTTGCAAGACATTCATCGATGTCATTGACGTAAAAATTATATAAGAGAGGACTTAAACATGAGCCCTGGGGGAGGCCCATGTAACTAATTCGGGAAGTTGTCGAATCGCCATGTGAGAAATACATATGCTTTTCTGACAACAAATTGAGCAAAAAGTTATTCAAATTTGGTGAAAGTCTCTGCGAATGAAGTTTCGCGCTTAAAACTTCTACAGAGACAGAGTCAAAAGCCCCCTTAATATCCATGAACGCAGAAGCCATTTGCTCTTTTCGAGCAAAGGCTAGTTGAATTTCAGTAGAAAGCAACGCTAGGCAATCGTTCGTCCCTTTGCCCCGGCGAAAGCCAAATTGAGTATCTGAAAGTAACCCGTTTGTTTCGACCCATTTGTCTAACCGTAAGAGGATCATTTTCTCCATTAATTTCCGGAGGCAAGAGAGCATCGCAATCGGCCTATATGAATTGTGATCAGAGGCAGGTTTCCCGGGTTTCCGAATAACAATGACTTTTACCTCCCTCCAGTCATGCGGAACAATATTTAGCTCAAGAAACTTGTTGAACAAATTCAACAAGCGTCTTTTGGCAGAGTCGGGTAGATTCTTCAACAGGTTGAATTTTATTCTATCTAACCCTGGAGCCTTATTGTTGCACGACAGGAGAGCCATTGAAAATTCCAACATCGAAAATGGAGGCTCTTCCGTAGTTACTAATAACGCGTCGCGAAAGGTTTTCTGTTCCGGTACAGAGTCTGGACAGACCTTTTTGGCAAAATCGAGTATCCAGCGATCTGAACACTCCTCGCTTTCATTCGAAACGTCACGGTTCCGCATGCGCCTGGCGGTATCCCAAAGAGTGCTCATCGCTGTTTCCCTGGACAACGCGTTTACGAACCGCCGCCAGTACCCGCGTGTTTTCGCCTTTACTAAGTTCTTCATCTGCCTGCCCAGTGCCTCGTACTTTCGAAGCAGGTTGACAGTGCCGTACTCCCGGTAGTCCTTATACGCCGCGGACCTTCGCGCGTACAGCTCAGAGCACTCTTTGTCCCACCATTTGTTGGGAGGGCGCTGTCTAATCGTTACCCCGGGTATCGGTTTCGTCTGAGCTTGAGTCGCGGCGTCGATTATCAAGCCAGCTAAGAACGCGTATTCTTCCTCCGGAGGAAGTTCCTCGTGAGTCTCGATAGATTGCGCTATAATAGACTCATAACACTTCCAATCAATATTACGTGTAAGATCGTAGGAAATATTGATTGGGTTCGGGGGAGTTGAACCATTAGCAATTGATATAACCATTGGAAGATGATCACTACCGTGGGGATCGTTGATTACTTTCCACTGGCAATCTAACGCTAGTGATGTCGAGCAAAGGGATAGGTCAAGCACGCTTTCACGTGCTGGAGGATTAGGTACACGTGTCGCTTCCCCAGTATTCAAAACTGTCATATTGAAGTCGTCGATCAAGTTACAGATTAAAGAAGATCGGTTGTCGTCGTACAGCGACCCCCATAGCGAACAGTGAGAATTAAAATCTCCCAATATCAAAAAAGGCGCGGGAAGCAACTCTGCTATATCAGTGAGATGCCTCTGTTCAATCCGCGCGGATGGAGGCATATATAACGAAACAAGGCATAGGTCTTTTCCATTCATATTCGTTTGAATGGCAACGACTTCAATATTCGAGATCGAGGGGAGGTCGATTCGGAAGAAGGAATAGCACTTTTTAATCCCTAAAAGTACCCCTCCACCGTGTGAGTCTCGATCTCGACGAATAATGTTAAAATCGTGGAAATTGAGTTGATCGTTTGAATTGAGAAAGGTTTCACAGAGCGCAAATGCGTCACAATTGTATGTATTTATTAAATGAGAAAATAGATCGAATTTGGGGATGATACTTCTGCAATTCCACTGTAATACAGTGATAAAATTCCTAACCTCTTTCGCCGTATTAGTCATCGAAAGATATGATAGCTGAAATGAGGGGCCAAGATGCTGCTAGTTGCATCAAAAAGGTTTTCACTGTAGGAAGAAGGGCAAGAAGAATATTTTGTAGGGGATCTGGTATGTTGAATGTTTTAAATATCCAGTCCACAATATCAGAAAATTTTATGAACCCTGTTTCTGTTTTATCTTCTGATCGAGAAATGGGTGCCCGAGGGGTTTTTGGTGCCCCAGGAAGCGGTGGGTACTCCTGGTTTGATTTAAAATTAAATCGGGAGGTACTTGCTTCGGTTTTTCTTCACCGCTTCCTTTTTGTGTTGGCTTATTGGTCATTCCGCTAGGGGTTATCTTGCGACCTTTGCGAGAAAGATTAGGAGAGTTGATCATTCTCCTCTTCCTAGATCCTTCTGGCATGGCATAAGAACACCCTTCGACGGGATCGTCAGATGTCCCCTCATCGGTTGGCAAAAAGGAAAAGATGTTTCCTGTCGAGGGTGGCTCAGCACTCTTCAGCATTTCTGCGAAAGAGCACTTTGATCGTTCCTTGAGGGAACGCTTTATTTTTTCCTCGCGCTGTTTGTACGCAGGACACGCCGAAAGGTCATGCCGAGTTCCCTCGCAGTAAAGACACTTTTCAGTATCCTCACTGCAAGCGGTCTCAGCATGATTGCCTCCGCACTTGCTGCAGCGTGCCTTGTTGCAGCAGTAGGTGGCTGTATGACCTAACTGCTTGCAGTTTTGGCAATGCATGACCCGCGGTACGAACAGGCGTACAGGCAGACGAACCCTGTCCAAAGAGATGTAGTTCGGCAGTGCGGATCCGGCGAATGTTACACGGAATTTCTTCTTCCCTTCTTCGATGGATACTGAATGCAATTGCTTGACATCCAGTATCTTTACATCTTGAATCAGGGGGTTCTTGAAGCAGCCAACCCCGTGACGCAAAATGTCATCGACCGTGAGGCTTCCTTCGGTAACCACACCGTCGATCTCCACGTCCTTGGCAGGGATGTACACGCGGTACTCTCTCGTGAAGAGCTCGTAGCTAGCAATTGCGTTTGCTTGCTTCAAGCCACTCACAACAACTCACAGTTTGTTCGGTCTAACCTTTGTAATTTCGGTTACGTCCGAAAACTGTTTTGCCAGGTCCTTGCCGATTTGAATTATATTTAGAGGCTTCTTTATGGGCCTGAAGTAAACTACGAACGGACCTTTCGAAGCATCTGGGTAAGCTTTCACCCGTGTTGCCGGTACCCTTGGTACGGGGCTAGGTAGCGGGGAAGGTAGAGGGGAATTGATGGGGGAGATCTCAATCTCTTCCTCAATTGTTTCCACATCCAGGAATAGTTGCACCTGCATGTCGTCCATTTTGCGGGAGCGTTACGCTCTACCGCACACAAACGATAAATATTCGAATGTGGCGGGGGGGGGTCAAGTAGTTGCTATTAAATTTTTAAAACAATTTTTCAAACTACAATGGATCAAAATAAAAAAAAGGCAGTAATACTAATACTAATAACAATAGTAATAATAATAATAATAATAATAATAATAATAATAATAATAATAATAATAATAATAATAATAATAATAATAATAATAATAATAATAATAATAATAATAATAATAATAATAATAATAATAAAAATAATAATAATAATAATAATAATAATAGTAATAATAATAGTAATAATAATTATAATAATAACAATAATAATAATACTATTAATAATAATGATAAAAATTCTAAAGTGAATACTTCACCGAACGTCTAAGTCACGACTTCACGGCTGATAGTAGGATTAATCGAGCGTCTCCGCAGAACAAACAATGACGATCCAGCTTCGTGTTGTGAAACAGTGGCCGTATCCCACACGCGACCTTGTAGATGCCACTTGTAGTTGACTTCCACTCGCTCGATCGTATGGTGGTCCGTGCTGCTAGCGGGGTAACAGCGGTGCGGGAGAATTATTCTTGCTGATATATCAGCTGCGTATCGGATCACTGGCGGGGTAGCCTGCCCCTACCAGTGTGCAGAAGATGTTTCTGCCGATAAACTACCGGCTATTGTTATCGCGCAGCACAAGAACTAATCGACAAAAAAACACCCGTACGATAACTCGTGTATTGTTATTTTGCAAACTCAAACGGAGATGAACAATTTGCGTCTAATCAAGACGAAAGCAAAACAACGAATCACGCAGGATTTTATCATACGGTACATTTTAGCTTAGTCCGAAAGAAAGTAAGCCTTCTGTTGAATGAAATGAAAACAGGTAGAGTGTAAAAGCGGGACACGGCCGTCTGCCGTTGTCCACCAAAAACAAAACCATTTGTGAAGAAAACAGGAAAAATCTCGAAGAAAGACCGCCAACGGTTCTGCTATGCAAGCGTTGGCAAAAACACTTTGCCTTCCGCGATGAATAGTCACTTAAGCCACCAAGGCATTGAATAAACAAAAAAGAACTCGACAAACGGTAGCGTCGCTCAGCGTCGCCCATGCTCACGCGCGGGTTCTTAGCGCTTACGCTGGCGCACGTGTTCGGAAACACATGTTATGGCGCTCTCAATCAGAATGCCCAAAATGTACTAAAAGTTAAGCACGAGAAAGAGACAGGCCAAGAAATGCCATAAGCCAGTATAGAACAACTAGGTATGTGGTGACCGGATCGAAGGGGAAAAGCCTTTCGCTCTGAGTTACCTGTAGGGTACTATTTAAGCTTTGGTGTAAATAAAGTAAATTTAATCTACCGCTCAAGTCTCGAGTTGTAGTTCCGTGCCGACGGCACGTACAGGGTTTTCTGGAGAAAGTCCTGGTAGGTTATACCCAGGATATAGGTATACCTACACATGTGGTGACAGCTAAAGAAAAACAAACGCCAGTTCTGACTAAGTGGATATAAAGACCGAGTGGACTTAAAATTCAATTAGAAAATCGTGAGGGGTAGCAGTAAATTAAGTGAAAGCGCCACTATTTCGTCGCTGAAGTGCTGCGCATTGCGCGTTTTGTATTTTCATCATCCAGAACTGAACTAGAAAATCGTGAGGATAGGAGTACACACATTTGGTGACAGGCGGCTCAGGAAAAGAACCCTGCAAGGACATTTGTGGTTAACGCATTTGGTGACAAGCGGTCGTCCCACGCCGGGAACTGATTTTAATAAGTATCAAGTGAGCATTTTCTGTGTTTTGAACGGTTTTTTGAATGCGCATACGGTTTTCGGTTCTGTCGGTTTGATAAAACGGTGAACAATTACAGTGTTTTTGCAAGTAATTAATTCTAACTACGTCTTTCAATAAGTGTTAAAAGAACGGAAAAAACTAAAAGTACTCTATTGTGTTTTTTTATGTCTTAAGTGAAGAAGACCAAAGAAAAAAAAAAGGAACCAAATCTCGCAATTAGCCAGTTAATGTTAACGGCCGGAAAAAAAAGAAACACATGCAGTAAGTGACTTATTAACACCTCTACGGCCTCTACATATTGGAACAGCCAGACATATTGGAATAGCCAGACAACTGTGAATTATCGTATTAAGAAGGTGCCGAAGTTACGTAGTGGAAATTGAAGTAGAGATGTCCACGACAATGGTCGGCCCTATACCAAGGATATTCGGGTGAGAAGCACATAGTAAGAAAAATTTATATTTAAATATTGCAGCTGAAATTGTAACGGAAGAGTTTTTTTTGTATCGTTCGACGCAGTAAAATTTGTGAATTAACATCTATTGATTTTTTTTTAAACTGATAGAACAAAAAACTACCAAAGATAAAGCCATTTAGGAGCTATTGACGATAGAAGAGAACGACGGAGAGATACACATTAGGAGACATAAATGACCTTGAAGACTACATTAGGCGAACTACAATCGTAACAATTCTTCAGTGGTTCGTAATTATAACGATTTACAGGTTATCACATCTACTTGGGTCGAGAGGCCAATTTGTATAAACAATCAATTCGCGCCGCTGCTGCGCGGGTGATTTTATTTCTCAAACGGCTAGCAATAAAACTCTCGGCACGACAAGTGCACGCAAGCGATTTTCGTTCATTTGCCCAACAAAATAATTAAAGTGGCAGAGCGGGAAGCAAACGGGCGCTAGCAAATCGAATTTAAGAACGCAAACAGATACTCGCAGAGTTGCGCACATGGAACTCACCTTAATTATTCTAAGAGAGAGTTTTAGCACACGGGTGGCTACGTCATCGTTAGCAAATATAAAGGGGCAAAGTCGCATTTCATTAATGTCCAATAAAGAGCGTGAGAGCGGTAACTACGAATTGCGCGCTCACACGTTGCATACAAAAGTTAGTCGGGTCAAGTCATGTTGATCAATAGCGGATCTATGTTGCAAAAAACAAAGCAAGCTTTGCATTTTTACCTTTGATGCATCTTTTGAAGTATACTCGATGTATGTAAACAGGTGGTTTTTGAAAATTCAAATTTCAGCTCGAATATTCCCGAATAGGTGTACCGCTCATATAATTCATCTTTAGTAGGCAACAATAATAATTGGTTATTGTTTACATGCATTGATAATACTTCAAAAGATGCATCAGAAGGTAAAAATGCAAAGCTTGCTATGTTTTTGCAACAAAGATCCGATATTGATCAACATGACTTAAATGAACTCACGTTGTTGAAGTTGTTTTGTTTCATGATTTTATAAGTTTCTGCAAATTTCTGCAAGAAATTCTAACTGCCGTGTGTGCAGAGCACATGGACAATTCAATTAGTGGTAATATTGCCGTGGGATGTGTTGGGAAACGGCAGAAAATCAAAAATTACTTGTCAAAAGTGATTTTTTTGGCACGAAAAATTGAAAGAAACCTAATTATCATCAAATGAAGCCTGCTGGAACATATAAAAAAAAGGTCTGATGTTGTTTTAAAAGTTCAGTAAGAATATCAGAGGTATAGTGGTATAAAATATGAATTTTAACGGCAAAAACCTTATTTTTTTAAATATCATTGAACATAATTAGATAGCTCAGTAAAATTGAGAAAAAGCTACCTAGTGTCTTCAGCAAAGTTTTTTGTTATGTTATTTTGGAAAACTTTTTCAAAGACGGCGATAAAAAATATTGATTTTTAGAGAAAATATTTTTCTTTATCTCACTTGTAGGGGGATTAATCACGGATCTGTTGATGTCCAAAGAAGGATCTTTTTTTACTCTAAAACTTTCCCGAAGACAGTATTGCTCCAAAATGTAACGTTTTTGAGAAAATGACTTTTGACCACCTTTTTCATTTCTGGACCACAGTGACACGGCCGGCTCAACCAGGAACGATCACGCCACGCGGACGGCTCACATGGAGAATCGGCAACGTCGCGGACTAATATGCTTATTGAGTAGTTTACTGTAGCAGACAGGTAGTTAATAGCTAGCACATAAAGTTAGTCTTAATTCGGATCGCGTAGTGTTGAGGTGCAATTCATAATCAGTGAAATTCATGTATGAACCTTTTAAGTTAGAAATAAAATTTATTTTTTATAACACTTTGAAAAATGAAGTTATAATTTATATATATATATATATATATATATATATATATATATATATATATATATATATATATATATATATATATATATATATATATATATATATATATATATATATATATATATATATATATATATATATATATATATATATATATATATATATAAATATATATATATATATATATATATATATATATATATATATATATATATATATATATATATATATATATATATATATATATATATATATATATATATATATAAATATATATATATATATATATATATATATATATATATATATATATATATATATATATATATATATATATATATATATATATGCTTTTCTTTTTCCGACTCTAAGCAAAGTCATGCTATTTTTAATTTTAATTTAAGGAGTAAATGTAGTAATGAAGATAGAAAATTAAACTAACTGAAAATATGATTGTAGAAACTACGAAAAATATAGTTCAGCAGGTGGGACTCGAACCCACAACTTCCAATCTCCGGTCAGATGTGTTCCCGTTACACCACCGCAGAACGTTAAAGACGTAGTTCTAGAATCGAGTTTTGTATCGCTCATCCAATCCTCGCACTTCGTACATTTACTCAGTAGAGACTATTATTTATAGCTGGCTATTGTTTCAACACCCTCAGTGGAAGTTGGAATGACTTCTCAGTGTGAGAGATAGAAACGTGCCAGTAAGTTGCCATCTCTACCAGCAGCAACATCGACTTGTGTCACAAACATTTTTACTTTTCTTTTTCCGACTCTAAGCAAAGTCATGCTATTTTTAATTTTAATTTAAGGAGTAAATGTTTTCTTTTTCCGACTCTAAGCAAAGTCATGCTATTTTTAATTTTAATTTAGAAAAAAAAGTAAAAATGCTTGTGACGCAAGTCGATGTTGCTGCTGGTAGAGATGGCAACTTACTGCCACGTTTCTATCTCTCACACTGAGAAGTCATTCCAACTTCCACTGAGGGTGTTGAAACAATAGCCAGCTATAAATAATAGTCTCTACTGAGTAAATGTACGAAGTGCGAGAATTGGATAAGCGATACAAAACTCGATCCTAGAGCTACGTCTTTAACGTTCTGCGGTGGTGTAACGGGAACACATCTGACCGGAGATTGGAAGTTGTGGGTTCGAGTCCCACCTGCTGAACTATATTTTTCGTAGTTTCTACAATCATATTTTCAGTTAGTTTAATTTTCTATCTTCATTACTACATTTACTCCTTAAATTAAAATTAAAAATAGCATGACTTTGCTTAGAGTCGGAAAAAGAAAAGTAAAAATGTTTGTGACGCAAGTCGATGTTGCTGCTGGTAGAGATGGCATCTTACTGGCACGTTTCTATCTCTCACACTGAGAAGTCATTCCATCTTCCACTGAGGGTGTTGAAACAATAGCCAGCTATAAATAATAGTCTCTACTGAGTAAATGTACGAAGTGCGAGAATTGGATGAGCGATACAAAACTCGATTCTAGAACTACGTCTTTAACGTTCTGCGGTGGTGTAACGGGAACACATCTGACCGGAGATTGGAAGTTGTGGGTTCGAGTCCCACCTGCTGAACTATATTTTTCGTAGTTTCTACAATCATATTTTCAGTTAGTTTAATTTTCTATCTTCATTACTACATTTACTCCTTAAATTAAAATTAAAAATAGCATGACTTTGCTTAGAGTCGGAAAAAGAAAAGTAAAAATGTTTGTGACGCAAGTCGATGTTGCTGCTGGTAGAGATGGCAACTTACTGGCACGTTTCCATCTCTCACACTGAGAAGTCATTCCAACTTCCACTGAGGGTGTTGAAACAATAGCCAGCTATAAATAATAGTCTCTACTGAGTAAATGTATAAAGTGCGAGAATTGGATAAGCGATACAAAACTCGATTCTAGAACTACGTCTTTAACGTTCTGCGGTGGTGTAACGGGAACACATCTGACCGGAGATTGGAAGTTGTGGGTTCGAGTCCCACCTGCTGAACTATATTTTTCGTAGTTTCTACAATCATATTTTCAGTTAGTTTAATTTTCTATCTTCATTACTACATTTACTCCTTAAATTAAAATTATATATATATATATATATATATATATATATATATATATATATATATATATATATATATATATATATATATATATATATAAATTATATCTTGATCTGTCTGTCTGTCTGTCTGTCTGTCTGTCTGTCTGTCTGTCTGATCCATATAGGCTCGGAAAGTACCGAATCGGTCGACGTGAAAATTTGTATGTAGGGATTTTAGGGGCCGAGAAAGGTTCCTATGATAGTTTAAACCCCTCCTTCTTCTGTAAGGGAGGGGTCCCATACAAATGAACCACAAATTTCTGCACATCTCAAAAACTAACCAAGCAAATGAAACCAAATTTGGCATCTGGATGTTTTTAGGAGTAACAAATATGTCCATATTGGTTCGACACCCCTCCTCTTCTGGAAGGGAGGGGTTCCATGCAAACGAAGCACATCTCGAGAATCAACCAAGTTAATAGACTCAAATTTGATAGGTGGAAGTTTTTAGGGGTAACAAATATATCCATAATGGTTTGACACCCCTCCCTCTTCTACAAGGGAGGGGTCCTATACAAATGAAACACAAATTTCGCACAGCTCGAGAGCCAATCAAGCAAATATAATCAAATCTGGCAAGTGAATGTTTTTGGGCGTAGCAAACATGTCCATAATGTTTCGACACCCTTCCTTCTTATGACATGTCTCCAAATACTATTTCGAAATTCAATATGGTGACTTCCGGTTTCTGCAAAACAGCGGCAAATGACCGAATACTACCCCCAATATGAGTATTTCCGGGATTATTATGATGCACTGAAGCCACAAATCGACTTCAGACAACATTTTGAAGTGTAAAATGGCGACTTCCGGTGTCTGGAAAACAGCCAAAAATGACAAAATATGAGTGTTTCTTTAACCAGATTGACGCTCAGAGGCCAGAAATTGTTTCCAAATGCCATTCTAAAATCCAAGATGGCGACTTTCGGTTTCTGAATAACAGCGGCAAATGACTAAATACCACCCAATTTCCGGATATTTCCGGAATTTTTATGATGCACTGAAGCCACAAATCGACCTCAGACAACATTTTGATTTGCAAAATGGCGACTTCCGGTGTCCGGAAAACAGCCTAAAGTGACCAAATACCACCTCATATGAGTATCTCCGGAACCAGAATGATGCAAGGAGCTAAAAATTGGCCTCAGACACCGCGAATTTTCAACTTTTTTGCCGCGAATTACCACTGTCTCTAGCGATGAATCTAAAACATCTGCTGATGAGGTGTTAGCTGCCATCAAGCGCACCAAGAACATGAAGGCCGCCGGCGTCGATGAGGTTCTCAACCTTGAGTTGAAAAACTTGAATCGAGAATTTTTCGAACACCAAGCAGCAATCTTTAATAAGCGTCTGGAGCTCAGCTACTTTCCGTCTCTCTGGAAGTTAGCTAAAGTGATCCCCATCCACAAACCCGGTGAGGACCCTACCAACGCTAAAAACTATCGTCCCCTTATTGTGCATCTCGAAGTTGTTCGAAAAATTGCTCCTCCTCGCTTACTAGAATTCGAAAACCAGAATAACATCTTCCTCCCAGAACAGTTCGGGCTTGGACCCCGTGTGGACCATCCACTGGACAATGCCTAACTGGACAACTGGGGGTTGTTGGGCATTGTCCAGAAGATGGTCCACACGGGGACCGATACCGGTCGACTTAAAAGGTAATTTTTTGTTGTCCTTTTACGTTTGTAAGAGCAATAAGTGTTGTGTCCGTTAGCGCTCCGCGTTTTTATGTGATTAGTACAACATCAAATTTAGAAAATGTTGAGGCCAAATATTTTGATCGTTGCTGTATCTAAACCACATGTTTAAACAAGTTCATTGGTCAAGGGTTTTAAAGACAAGTTTGGTATTTGGTATTCGGTCATTTGAATCCTACTATGTTAAGATCGGTTGTGTAGTGATTTCTACAATTTGATGCATAACCGACACAGTTGAAGTCCGATAACAGTGTAAATCAATAGGGTTTTTTGTGCAACTAGATCTTTTATTTGAGACTAATTTAGAGAAAGTTGGTTCAATCATTTTGAAAAAAATGAGTGAGCTGAAGCAGTCTTCGGAACATGATTCTTATCAAAACGTGCTTTTCTTCTTTTATACATATCTTTTATAAAAAAATTTAAAAAAATTGATTCAGCTAATTCTAGGAAAAATGAGTTTCAGAGCCTCCAGAACACGTTTTTTACTAAACTTTTGAACCACATGTTCAATTATAAGTTAAGGCTTTTCAAGACAGCCCGTTCATTTGGCACCAGTTTTGTTTCAATTGGTCGTGAAGTTTCTGAGATAATGAAATTACGTGATTTTCACATTTTGAAACATGGTGCCTAAATTAAAGATCCGATTACAATGAAATTCAATAGGGTGTTATGATGCCACTAGACCTTTCATTTGCGGCTGATTCGGTTCAACCATCTTCGAGAAAACTGAATGAGTTTAAGCAGTCTTTGGTATATGCTTTGCTTATAAACACATTTTTATTGTTATTTTTACATTTTTATAAATAACTGACAAAGTTATTCTCCGATTACAATGAAATTCAATAACAACCTACGGGACAACTATGCCTATTATTCGAGACTAATTTTGTGAAAATCGGTCCAGCCATCTCTGAGAAAAATGAGTGAGTTTAAACAGCCTCTGGAAAACATTTCTTTACTTAATTTTTAAACCATATTTTTAATCATTATGAAATTTACAAGTTATGGGTTCTGAACATAGCCCATTCATTTGACATCAGTTTTGTTGAAATCGGTTATGTGGTTTCTAAGATATTGATGTTTCGTGATTTTGACACTTCGATACATAACCTCTAAATTAAAAATCCGATTACAATGAAATTCAATTGCAACCTATGGGGCAACTAGACCTATCATTTGCAATTAATATCACAAAAATCGGTCCAGCTATCTTTGGGAAAAGTGAGTAAAAAAAAAGTTGCACAAACACACACACACACACACACAAACACACACACACACATACATACATACATACATACAGAAGATGCTCAGCTCGTCGAACTGAGTCGAGTGATATACGACATTCGGTCCTTTGGAGCACTTTCATACCATTAGTTTTTTGCAGTGATTGCTATACCTTTTTAGGAGTAAGGCAAATGTAATTACAGTCGAATCCCTTTATAGCGACATCGCAATGGACTGTCGTTATAGCGAAATGTCGCAATAATACGAAGAATTTTTGCATATGTAGAACAGAAGGTACCGTTGAGAATGTCGTTATAGATTTAGCAATGTCGTTATAGAGAGTTTCGACTGTACTATTGTCGCAATAAAGAATGACAAATATTAACTTTGGTATGCCGTTATAGAGGAAGGTCGTGATAGCGAATGTCGCAATAAAACGAAGAATTTTAGTATAAAACAAAAAGGACTGTTGAGAATGTCGCTATAGCGAGATTTGTCGCTATAAAAAGTGTTGTTATAGAGGGATTTGACTTAGTTTCAAAATCGTTTATTTGACACGGCACGAAAGAATTTATGTTTAACTGAGCCAAGTACATTTTTTTTTAATTCTAAATTAGCAAGTAAAAGAGGGAGGCACATTTTTTATATCTTGCGGCCGACTACGACCTAGTGGGGATTTAAGGTGAGAGGAGGGGAGTTACAATTTTGTTTTTTAACTATTTTGAATTATAGAATGTATTCATTCGGTTGGCAAATGGCTGGACACGTGTAACTTGAGACCCTAATGTGGCCATTCACCTCTGTCCAGCAACTCCTATCCCAACCTCCACGTGGTGCCGACCGGAATACGAGTAACCTTAGCGGAGACCGGATAACCAACCCCCGGTGGAAACTATGGTCGTATGCTGACTGGGAAGGGGGTCATACGCGGCTGTATCCCAATAGGAGCGGCGTAAAACAGCGTCTGACCCGGAGCGGGCGGCTGAATTATGGAATGCTGTATCCCGCCAGCTACAACTAAGATGGCAGCCCCATCAGCAGGATGTAGGTATCGCGACCCTGGTAAGGTAGTATACCGAAACCTTTCTTCAACCACGAACAACGAATTTAGAAATACGGAAAGGATCAATCGGCAAAGACCTAGACTACGAACACGGAAAAAGATTAAGGTAAACGATTGGAAATTGGGTACTTGGAACGTCCGATCTCTCAATGAACCGGCGCGGGCTGGCTTACTTGCTCGAGAACTACAGCGGCAGGGAGTCGAAATCGCAGCGATTCATGAGGTTCAGTGGCCAAATTCCGGAGAAAGGGAATTCCGTGCAGTAGACCCTGTTGCACGCACTTCTTTCAAGTACCACATCTACTACAGTGGCGGCAAAGCAGTGGAACAGGGCGTCGGTTTCGTAGTGCTGGGAAATCAGAAAACGAGTCATCCGGTGGAGGCTCGCAGATAACCGCATATGCGTGTTGAGGATTCTTCAGGGCAAATTCTTCAACTACAGTTTAATAAACACCTACGCACCGACAAATGACAAATCCAATGAAGTCAAAGATGAGTTCTATGATATGCATGAGTGAATCTATGACGAGTGCCCGAAACACGACGTAAAAGTCGTCATCGGAGACGCAAACGCACAGGTTGGGAGGGAGGAATTCTTCCGTCTGGTCATTGGAAGGCATAGCCTCCACTCGTCAACCAATGAAAACGGCTTGAGGCTGCTAAACTTTGTCGCGGCCAGAGGCATGGCCTTGTGTAGCTCCTATTTTCCACGTTTGAATATTCGGTAACACACCTGGTGGCATCCACATAGAGAAGCCTGCTCCCAGATCGATCACGTACTGATTGACGGTCGGCACTTTTCGGATGTTACTGATGTTAGGTCTTTTCGGGGACCAAACATTGACTCTGACCATTATCTCGTCGTTTGTAAGATCCGCGCACGGTTGTCGAACGTGCTGAAATCTCGCACAGAGAGGATGACGCGTTTCACCATTCAGCGGTTGAAAGCTGATGGCGTGGCAGCAGAATACGCCAGAGAGCTGGATCAACGGATCGCAGAACAGCAGGAGGAAGGAGTGGGAAACATAAATGGGCTGTGGAGCAGGGTTCACCACAGATGGCAGAATCATGAAAGGCGGAAACACGAAAGGCAGAATCATTAAAGGCAGAACTCTATGACCGTACACACAAGGCAGAATATTTCAAAAGGCAGAATTTCGAAGGGCACGAAAGGCAGAATCACTGGTAGCAAAACGATAGCCAAGTGCGTGATGACAAATTGGTGCGAATCCTGGTTACGGTATCAAAGCTGCTACTCTACATTTATCATTTAATATTATTTGGTGACCAGACATAATAATTGGTCACAAGCAATGACCAGTTTTGATGGGAGGTGCAAATCAAGCCTAATTATTAGATCAGAAACGCGCAAACTGGTTTGGCTCAGGTCCTAAAGAGTCTCACGGCATCGCGGAGAGTAATTTTTCGATGGTAGGTATAACTTACACTAGTCTCAACGGCTAGTTGCTTATAATTAACATAAAACAATTCATGCGAAGAAAACGCATAATCGAGGGCAAGGAACCGAGGCGGCACAAAGCCGCCGTGGTTTCCACGGTCCGAGCCGGCCGCCGACCCGCCGTCGGAAGCGGCGGCCTCTCGCATACAAACAACTGATCTACTGGTTTTCTAGGATTATTCAAACAGGTTCTCTTTCCCTTAGTTAAGTCCGAACGAGCGGTAGCGAGTAAGGACAGCATACACTTGGACAATAGAGTCGGCCAAAGGCCGCGAGTTCGTATTGTTAAAAAGAAGAAAGACCATTTTTTGATTTTGCCATTCGTGCTTTATTTGATTCTGCCATTCGTTATTCTGCCTTATGAAATATTCTGCCTTTCGTAATTCTGCTTTTCGTGATTCTGCCTTTCGTGATTCTGCCTTTTGATTTTCTGCCTTTCGTAGGAGACCCGTGGAGCAGTATCCACGGCGCCATCGAAACGGCTACGAGAGAGGTGGTAGGTACGACGCGTGGAAGACAGCCTAATGGCTGGTTCGATGCCGAGTGCCAGAGAGCGACAGGTGAGAAGAACCGTGCCACGAGCCGCATGCTCACTACGGCTACGCGTCAGAATAGAGAGAGGTACAGGGTGGCAAGAGCTGCCGAAATAGAACCCACCGTCGGAAGAAGCGCGAGTATGAGGAGCAGGTGCTCGCCAGCGCAGAGGACAGCTATGCTCAAAACGACGTCGGAGATTCTATAGAACTGTCAACAGAGTCAGAAGCAGGAATTTCCCTGTGCCGGTCATGTGTAATGACAAGGACGGCAACCTGCTTACTGATAAACCGACGGTTGCAGCCAGGTGGAAGGAGCATTTTCAGGTGCTATTGAACGGTGAGGAGCCGGATGAGCAGAGCAGGAACAGGATGACGATTATGAGTGACGAACTGGCGACTGGTTGGAAGGCTTCATATGCCCTATCTATAAGAAGGGCCATCGATTGGATTGTGGCAACTATCGAGGCATAACGTTGCTCAATTCCGCATATAAAGTGCTCTCCCGTATCCTGTTCTTCAGATTGAGACCGTTATCGGAATCCTTTGTTGGCGAATACCAGGCTGGTTTTCGACAGGGGTGCTCCACGACGGATCAAATCTTTACCCTGCGGCAGATCCTCGATAAGTTCCGGGAGTACAACTTACCGACTCGGCATATGATTGTGGACTTCAGGGCGGCATACGACTCAGTGAAAAGAAACGAGCTGTGGCAGATCATGCTGGAACACGGTTTCCCGACGAAACTAATTAGGCTGAGTCGTATGACACTGAAGGGATCAAAATCGTGCGTGCGGACAGCTGGCGAGACATCAGCCGCGTTCGTAACGTTGGATGGACTGAAGCAGGGCGATGCGCTCTGCAACTTACTGTTTAACATCGCTCTTGAGAGTGCAGTACGAAGAGCAAACGTGGAAAGAAACAGTACGATCATCACGAAATCTCACATGCTTCTTGGCTTTGCAGAAGACATCTATATCATCGGTATCAACCGTAAGGCCGTGGAGGAGGCCCGCGTACCTTTTAAGAGGGAAGCAGCGAGATTGGGACTTGTCATTAACTCTGCCAAAACGAAGTACATGGTAACTGGCAGAGAGCGTGGGAGTCCCCGTGGTGTTGGTGCTGAGGTGGAGATAGATGGAGAACGATTTGAAGTGGTTGACGAATTCGTTTATCTTCGTACGCTTGTGACATGTGACAACGATATAGGCCGTGAAGTGAAACGACGAGTTGCAGCTGCGAACAGGGCTTTCTACGGACTGCGTAACCAGCTAAGGCCCCGTAGTTTGCAAACTCGCACAAAACTAGCGCTGTATAGGACTGATTCTCCCGGTGGCCCTTTACGGACATGAAGCATGGACGCTGAAGAAAGCTGATCGACGAGTGCTCGGAGTTTTTGAGCGTAAAGTTCTGCGATACTTGGCGGCAAGGCTGTCATTCGCACACGCATTGCGCTCAGTGTGTTAATTTTACGTCAAGGCACAACGAGAACGGTACCTACACATTTTAACAACCAACAGGCACAAAGAGAAAGAGCGAAAACGGAATGACTATGAAAGTTATCACCAAGTGAGAAATATTTCAAGAGAGGGAGAACGGAACAACACTTTGTGCTGCTTTTTGTGACACTTGCGTGAGAACAAAGAGCTTCAGTTTGAGCAGTTTGCGTTGCGTTTACGGGTAGAAAAAAAAGCAGAGAAAAGGAACCAAGAAAGGACCATATACATTTTTGAGAATTCATTTGAACACGATTCTCAATGGCGTGGACGTGCTTCTTAGGACATATTACGCACGTCCAGACATGTTTCTGTCCCGGTATTCATATACAATCGCTACATGCATTCACTACTGATACTGTTCATTAGGGTGGTAATGACTTGTATGGAAAAATTGTCCTTCGTCGCATTTGAAGTTCGTTCAGTCGAAAAGTGAAACTTTAACCGATCGGTTTTCTTCATTTTTTGTTTTTGTACAACACCAGATCTCGATGTTTCATGCATTTTTAAAACATTAGACATCAGAATTTTTTGATATTCAGAAATTTCTGGACAACCTGTGCATTTTTTTCATTGGTCACAAAATAATGCTTTCGTGTTCCCAAAGTCCCCACCCTACTGTTCATGTACGAGACATATTGCGGCTATCTCCGGAAAGAAACCATTTTTAGTTTTGAAACAACACCCATTGAGCAGCACTGAAAATTAGCTCCTTAACTATTTCAGTAGGAGTCAAATAAAGTGCAAAAACCAAAAAAAATATTAATACTATAATCGTTCGTTTGTCAAATCCGATAATCATTGGCCCAAGCAACACACAAAGTAAGACACAATGTGTGGTGTCGCAAATTTTGGCAAATGCACAAAGAGTACTCAGTTGCATTTTTCCGGTGCGAAAGAAATACAAAAGAGCGAATGGGGAGAAGAGAAAACAAACGAAATATCGGGAGTGGCACGCACGGTTTGATGGCAAATGTGTTGTGTACAAATTTGTGTGGTTCTGTCTGCACAGAGGTGAATTTCAGCCCTGCTTGGCAGTAAACTGGAAAATGGAGTGTGGCGCAGACGCATGAATCACGAGTTGTACCAGGTATACAAACATGCTGATATAGTGAAGGTAATACAGCGGGGCAGGCTTCAGTGGGCTGGACATGTAGCCGGGATGCCTGGCGAGAGAGCCGCCAAACTATCTTCAGTTCCTGGTTCTCGGAAGAGGCCTTCGACTCCGTGGTAGGCCTCGCACGCGGTGGATGTGCGCGATGGAAGAAGATGCACGATCTTCTGGTGTACGAGGAGACTGGAGAACAGCTGCCCAAGACAGAAGAAGCTGGACATCTCTAATTCGTTCGGCCCTAGACCGGTTAACGGCCAACAAAGTAAGTAAAAGTAAAGTAAGTAAGTGTATTTATTTGTACGTGGCTAACCAATGAAATTTGAGCAGTGTTGGTCTGAGGTGTCTGCGTAAACATAAAGATACCGAGTCTTCGTTTTAGTGTCTCCAGCATGGTGTATCATTTTCTTTCAGTTTGTGACAGGAATTGTAATCTAACAAATAGATAAAAAAGATTCAAATTTTAATGCCAGAATTTTTTATAAACCCGTATAGCTGTGTCATGTACTGGAACTCACCGCTCCCCAGAATGTCTCTAACGGGTACGTTCGGTTGTTTCCCTCGGGTCCGAAGGGATTTTTTTTTGTGGAATTAGACTACTGCGTCCATTATTTAGAACTATTGTAGTATATCCCCTTTACTATACGTGCTATATAGGATACCCAGTCACCTACTTTTGATCGAGTGATGACCGGTTGCCTCGGCACGCTCTCAGTCAGGTATAATGTGCTTAATAAAACCAATTACCTTCCGAGGATTAGCAGACCAAATTTCACTAGGTTGTAAGCAACCCTTATTGAGAAATTCGATTCTGCTCATGTATAATGCACCACAGCTGCATAGCAGATGTGCCGAGGTTTCACTTTCTATGCTACAAAAGCGGCAAGTATCGTCTTGGACCCGACCAATGTTCTTTAGATGATACTTACTCGGACAGTGCCCTGTTATTAGTCCTGTGTAGATACAAAGCGCCCACTTATTGAGCTCTAATAGCTTTTTTTTTCTTTTTTTTCGTGTATATTCTGAATGTGTGATATAGTGAATATTCACCGGTCTGAGTTTTTCTCGTTTTGCAACCTGACTTTACGGCTAATAGTGATTCAAAACTGCTTCTACCATCTGTTGAATAACTGCTGCATATCGTTCACGTGAAATTTGGGCTAATATCGAACATTCAAGTGCTTAATTTTGCTAACTGGCATATTTGTTTGGTGATTGCATCGATTCAGTACTGGCTGCGGCCTTTTGTTCTCCAGTCGTGTCGCATTTTGTGCTCAGCCACGCTCTGCTGTTCGACAGAACCTTTTGTTTTGCCTGGAACGGTTGTAATCTGTGCTATTGCTTTCGACGATCGTTAAAATCGCCCTTCTGTATACTATTTGTTGACACGTTTACTTTAAACGATATGCATAACATCTGCATTAAATGCACTGAACCTGTTAAGAACCTGAACATAATAAAGTGTTATCTTTGTGAGCGCATCGCTCACATGAATTGCTTTGGGTAGACCCGTTCAAATTTGGAGTTCGTTAATGACCAAACAAATCTGTTGTGGTTCTGTTCTGATTGCATGCAGCCAGTTGATCAATTAAAATCGCATGATAAACCACCCTGTTCGCACGATGTAATTTCATCTGTTTCGGGAGTTATAAACGACTGTATCAATGCTGTTCGAAATGAGATTGGGCAAACAAACACCCTAATCAAGGCTATCGCAGAAAAGTTGCAGTCGATCCCGACTCCGGCGCCTTTGTCTGCTAAATCGGGAAACAAGCGCCCTCGAATACAGTCACCCACCGAAACCCCAAAGCGATCTGTAATTCAAGCGAAACTAATAAGCGGCACACGATCGATTGACAACTTATCAAAAACTGTTGAAACAGTACCTAAACCAGCAGAAAAAAATTGGATATACCTTTCTCGCATTGCACCCCACGTGTCTGAAGACGATATTGCGGCACTGGTCCAGAAATGCGTGCCCGGCTCTCAGCCGGTAATAAGAAAACTGGTCAAAAAGACGCCGACTTAAAAACATTTGTTTTCGTCTCGTTCAAAGTTGGCATTGACCAGCAGCTTAGTGAGCAAGCCCCCAACGGGCCCCCAAACCAGTTAAGTGTATGCATTTTACAGTTTTACCAAAAAACCATGAATTTTTTGTCTCCCATAGCTCCTCGCCAGGCAGCGCTCCACGAACCAGTAGAGGACAACATATCGAAACTCATCAATGTTCTTCAAAGATTCGGGCCCTCACGATATTCTATCAGAACGTCCGGGGATTGCGAACAAAAACTAAAGATCTTCGCCTGGCACTTTCTTCTAGTGATTATGACATCATCGCGCTGACTGAAACATGGCTCGGCAGCGCTATATTCAACTCTGAGCTCTCGTCCGATTACAACATTCATCGATTGGACCGTAATGCTACCACATCACAACTGTTACGGGGCGGCGGTGTGTTAATCGGCGTGAAAAAGCATTTGCGTTGCACATTAATTCAACTGACTGATGCCGATAGTTTAGAACAAGTTGCTGTTCGTATTTCGTTGCCCAAGCAATCGATTTTCATATGTTGCATTTACATAAGAGCCAACTCTGACCCGGCTGTTTACTTAAAACATGCGTCTTGTGTTCAACAACTGTGTGAAATTGCTGCTTCTAGCGATACTGTCTTTGCTTTAGGAGACTACAACTTGCCCAGGCTCTTATGGAATTATGATGCCGACATAGATTGCCTAATTCCTGTTAATGCTTCTTCGGAACAGGAAATTGCTTTAACACAATCCATTTTGGCATGTGGATTACAACAGGTTCAAAATGTGCGTAATTCAAACGGAAGGCTTTTTGACCTGGCTTTTGCAAGTAACACTGAGTGAATCGAACTATTCGAGTCACCTCGTGGAATTCTGAAAATTGACAGCCACCACAAGCCGTTCATTTATTTTTTTTTTAACATAACATTTATTTATCACGACACAAATACAATTTAATTTTTAACGGCGCCAATTATATCTGATGACTTAAAACTAAAGCACATTTTTTATCCTCGCTGCCGACTACGAGCTGAAATTAAGTCTAACTTAAAACTAGCATGGATTTTCCAATCAGTGTTTTGTTGTTCAATGGTCGTCTGATAATCGTCGAATGGCATGTATGGATTCGTTCTGCTGAGCCACGATGTCGTGAGTTGGGACAGAGGCTCGTAGTCCTTGGGTCCTGGTTCTATTGTGCGGGGTCTGGTTGCTGGTTTTGTGCTTAAGGTTCAAACGTGTTCTTGTCGTTTTGTTGGGTGTAGACGGAGGGGAACGGGACTAGACTAGGGCATGGATGGATTTCAGGAAAACATATATAAGGGTCATGTAGGGTAGGTCAAGGCTCGCCAAGACATCACGAACAGGAACAGCTGGCCGTCTACCTCCGGCCTGAAGGGAAGCTACAAGTTTAGACCTGGCGTCACGGTGAACAAGGCATGACCAAACAACGTGCTCTATGTCGTGATAACCTTCACCACAGGCACAGATACCGCTTTCTTCGAGACCAATACGACGGAGATGCGCGTCAAATCTATAGTGGTTGGACATAAGCCGAGACATCACGCAAATGAAATCTCGACCTACATCCAACCCCTTGAACCACGGGTTCGTCGATACCTTGGGAATTATGGAATGTAACCACCTTCCCAGTTCCCCCTTGGTCCAAGAATTTTGCCAACTGATGATCGTATTCTGACGTACAAATGCGAAAAATTCATTGAAGGCAATTGGTCGTTCATAAATATCGCCGTTTATTGCACCCACCTTAGCCAAAGAGTCCGCTTTCTCATTGCCCGGTAGCGAGCAGTGAGAAGGGACCCACGCTAAGGTAATCTAAAACGATTTTTCGGATAAAGCACTCAAATGTTCCCGTGTTTTCCCCAGGAAATACGGAGAGTGCTTAACATCTTTCATCGATCGGAGAGCCTCAGTAGAACTGAGACTGTCCGTAAAGATGAAATAATGGTCCGTGGGCATTTTTTCAATAATCCCTAGGGTGTACTGAATTGCAGCTAATTCTGCGACGTAAACAGCGCAGGATTATCGAGCTTATAGGAGACGGCTAAATGATTATTGAAGATACCGAAGCCAGTGGACCCATCAAGAAGTGATCCGTCAGTGTAGAACATATTGTCGCAGTTGATGTTTCGATATTTATTGGAAAAAAATTTGGGGATCTGCTGCACGCGTAAATGATCTGGGATTCCACGAGTTTCTTCTATCATGGATGTATCGAAAAACACAGTAGAATCCGAAGTATTTGATAAGTCGACACGATTTGGAATATTCGAAGAAGGGTTAATATTTTGGGACATGTGATTGAAATACAATGTCATAAAACGGGTTTGAGAATTAAGTTCGATTAACCTTTCAAAATTTCCAATCACGGGACGGTTCAAGACCTCACATTTGATTAGAATACGAGAAGACAGGCTCCAGAAGCGGTTTTTCAATGGTAGTACTCCAGCTAAGATCTCCAAACTCATCGTATGGGTCGATTGCATGCAACCCAAGGCGATACGCAAACAACGATATTGTATTCGCTCCAGTTTGATCAAATGTGTGTTTGCTGCGGAGCGGAAGCAGAAACACCCGTACTCAATAACAGACAGTATCGTTGTTTGGTAAAGCCTTATAAGGTCTCCTGGATGGGCTCCCCACCATTGTCCGGTTATTGTACGAAGAAAATTCACTCTTTGTTGACATTTTTTCATCAAATACCTCACGTGACAACCCCAGGTGCCTTTAGAGTCGAACCAGACACCAAGATATTTGTGTACCAAAACCTGAGAAATCGTTTTACCCATTAATTGTGTTTGAAGCTGAGCAGGTTCATGCTTCCTAGAAAAAACTACTATCTCAGTCTTCTCCGGAGAGAATTCGATACCTAGCTGTAAAGCCCAAGCAGACAAATTGTCCAAGGTATCTTGCAATGGTCCTTGCAAATCGGCAGCTTTGGCTCCTGTAACAGAGATTACACTGTCGTCTGCAAGTTGCCTTATCGTGCATAAATTTGCCAGACATTCGTCGATGTCATTTACATAAAAGTTGTAAAGAAGGGGGCTTAAACATGAGCCCTGGGGAAGACCCATGTAGCTAATGCGAAAAGTTGCCAAATCACCATGCGTAAAATGCATGTGCTTTTCGGGCAACAAATTGTGCAAAAAATTGTTCAAAATTGGAGAAAATCCTTGTCGGTGAAATTTACCCGAATGTCAATAGAAACGGAATCAAAAGCCCTCTTCATGTCCAAGAACGCAGACGCCATTTGTTCTTTGCGAGCAATACGCCAGCTGAATATCTGTTGAAAGCAACGCAAGACAATCATTCGTCCCTTTGGCACGGCGGAAGCCAAACTGAGTATCTGATAGTAGACCATTTGATTCGACCCAGTGGTCTAAACGACGGAGTATCATTTTTTCCATCAATTTCCGGATACAGGATAGCATTGCAATCGGCCTATAAGAGTTGTGATCAGAAACTGGTTTTCCCGGTTTTTGGATGGCGATCACCTGCACTTGCCTCCAATCCTGCGGTACAATGTTTTGCTCCAGGAACTTATTGAACAAGTTCAACAAGCGCCTCTTGGCATTGCCGGGTAGATTCTTCAACAAGTTGAATTTGATTCTATCTAACCCAGGCGCGTTATTGTTACAGGAAAGGAGGGCAACTGACAATTCTGCCATCGTAAAAGGTGATTCTATCGCATCGTGGCCCGGAGACGCATCGCGAACAATGTTTTGCTCAGGAACAGAGTCCGGACATACTTTCCTGGCAAAATCAAATATTCACCGACTTGAAGACTCCTCGCTTTCGTTGACCGTTACGCGATTCCGCATTCTTCGGGCTGTGTTCCAAAGAGTGCTCATCGATGTCTCCCTCGACGTCTCGTTCACGAACCGACGCCAATATCCACGTTTCTTTGCTTTAGCCAAGCTTTTAAGCTTGGTATCAAGCTCCGAATACCGTATATAGTCGCCAGGTATACCTTTCTTCTGATAGGCCAAAAACGCGTCGGATCTTTGCGTGTAGACATCGGAGCACTCGTTACGCCGGGATATTTCTTCGTTTGGGCTTGCAACGCGGCGTCGAGAATCAAGCCCGCGAGGAGGTTGTATTCTTCAAGTGGTGGATGATGTTGAATCGACTCGACCGCTTTTGAAATCATTTCCTCGTATAACTTCCAATCAACATTCCGTGTGAGGTCATACGGAATGTCAATTGGTCGCATGCGAGTTGACCCGTTAGTAATTGAAATAAGAATAGGCAAATGGTTGCTACCGTGAGGATCGAGGATTACCTTCCATGTGCAATCCAACCGTAGCGACGTCGAACATAAGGATAGATCCAAAGCGCTTGGGCGCGCTGGAGGTTTCGGGATACGTGTCATTTCACCGTTGTTTAAAATAGTCATGTCGAAGTCATCGCAAAGGTTATAGATTAAAGAGGAGCGGTTATCATTGTAAGGGGAACCCCAAGCCACACCGTGAGAGTTGAAGTCTCCCAAAATCAAACGTGGCGAGGGAAGAAGTTCTATTGAATCAAAGAGCAGCCGTTGCCCAACCTGTGCTCTGGGAGGAATATATATTGAGGCAATACAAAGCTCTTTACCTTGTATTGTCATTTGACATGCGACAACTTCGATGCCTGGAATCGAGGGGAGGTTAATACGATAGAAAGAATAGCACTTTTTAATCCCTAAAAGTACTCCTCCGTATGGGGTGTCTCGATCAGTGCGAATAATATTAAAATCATGGAAGTTAAGATCAGTATTCGAAGTAAGCCAAGTTTCGCAAAGGGAAAAAGCATCGCATTTGTTTTTATTTATCAAAACTTTGAATGAATCAATTTTTGGTAAAATACTTCTGCAATTCCACTGTAAAACAGAGATAGAATCCTTCAAATTAGCAGTTGAATTAGCCATCGAAGGATACGATCGCTGCAAGGAGGGGCCATTGGGCAGTCAACTGCTTCAAAAATGATCTAACTGTTGGGAGGAGCGCTGTAAGAAAGTTTTTAATTGGATCAGGTATATTGAAATTTTCGAAAATCCAGTCCACAATATTAGTAAAAATTCACCAATCCAGCATTTGTTTTGTCAACTGGATGTGCAAAAGGAGCAACTGGGGTTTTAGATGTTCTTGGAAGTGCTTAGAACTCCTTCTGAGACTTTAAATTGCCAAGCCCAGGAGGGGTTTGCTTCGGTTTTTCCGTAGCACCTTTAGTTTTGGTTGTACTGTTCTTTCCACTTTGGGAAATCTTAGGACCTTTTCTGGGAAGCTTAGGGGAGGAAAGATTTTTCCTCTTTCTAGACTCCCCAAGAATGGCAAGAGAAGTTCCCTCTAGTGGTTCGTTAGAGTCGGTTTCATCTGAAGACAACAGATCAAAGGGGTTCGCTGTTATGGTAGAAGTGGTTGTGGTCTTCTTGAGCATATCAGCGTAAGAACGCTTTGAACGCTCTTTGAGAGACCGTTTAAATTTATCCTTGCGCTGCATGTACACCGCACATGTGGAGAGCTCATGCTGATTCTCCCCGCAGTGGATACATTTTTCAGCATTCGCACTACAGGAATCGTCGGCATGGTTCTCTCCACACTTACCGCACCGTGCTTTATTGCAACAGTAGGCGGCTGTGTGACCTAACTGCTTGCAATTGGTGCAGTTCATTAAACGGGGCACAAATAAGCGCACAGGAAGACGAACCCGGTGGATCAAGACGTGGCTCGGCAATGCAGACCCGGCGAACGTGACACGAAACGAGTCTGACGGAGTGTAAACTTTTTTGTCGCCGACGAGCGACACAGATCGCAATTGTTTTACTTCTAATACTTTAACTTCAGGAAGGCTGCTGTTTTTAAAACAGCCTACAGCATCCTTCAAGAGGCACTCGACGGACAAACTCGGATCGGTCACAACGCCGTCGATCTCCACGTCTCGGGCCGGTATGTATACGCGATACTCCCGAGTAAAGAGCTCGAAACACGCTATATCGTTGGCCTGTTTCAGGTCATTGACCACAACGCGGAGCTTGTTTGGTCTAACCTTGATAATTTCAGTCACGGCCTTGAAGCGTGACGTCAGGTCTTTCGAAATTTGTATAATGTTCAGGGATTTCGACTTAGGTCCTGCTTTTGGCCGGAAATATACAACGAAACGTGAACCTGCTGTTTCGTCAAGGTAGAGCCTGGCACGAGGGGGAACTGAAGAGTGGACAGCGGGGGAAGGAGCAGGAGGGACAGAGTCAGGAGGGTTCGGTGTCGGGGGATCGGGGATTGAGGTATCCTCTATGTAGCTCTGGTTGTCTTCAACACAGCTAAACACTGAAACGTTCGGTTCAGCAGCGGCGGCGCAGCTACGCAGCAACAAAGCAAACAATAGCGGTTGACCTTCAAGCGGATTTATTTTGCACTGCACAGCACTCGTTAGACTGGCCCGGGCAAGCGATGTCTTTTGTTCGATTATTTTTTGCGAATATATCGAGACAACCGATGTGCTTGGTTGTTCGACTCGGAATGTAAGCCGTTCATTATCAAATATGATTATTTTCGAAATTCTGACGACACCTGGGCAGATCGATCTCACTACGATTTTGAATCATGCGATGGACCCTCAATTCATGCTCGGTTAAGTTCTATTGACTGGGAATTGCTTATGGAGAATTGTAACATTGACGACGCTGTCCTCCGATTTTACGAAACTCTCTTCAACATTATTCACGATCACACTCCTATTCGACGACGTAGAGTTCGCCCACGTTTCATTCAACCATGGTGGACTTCCGAGCTTCGGAATCTTCGCAACAGATTACGTAAGATAAGGAAACGTTTCTTCAAATCACGCACTGAGGACAACAAGCGATTGCTTCACGAAATGGAGGAGCTCTACACCGGTCGTCTGAACGCAGTATTTCATGACTACATATCGCGCAATGAATCGAACGCCAAGCGGGATCCGCTCTCGTTCTGATCATAAATCAAAAGAGACGGAATTGCGGTATACCACAGGATGTATCCTACAGGAATATCAGCGTGGACTCCACTGATACGGGAGTTGAACTTTTCGCTAAATTTTTCAAAAACGTATATTCGGACACCCCACCCACCCAGTCACCGGACGAACGTCGTGAATGGTTGGATAGCATAGCTCACTACAATGTGAATTAACGGCAATTTAATGTTTCTGTTGATGAGGTTCAAAGAATGCTAGTGTCATTAGATGCTTCTAAAGGTCCCGGTCCGGATAATCTATCGCCAGCTTTTGTTAAGTAGTTGTCTACTAGCCTCGCCTTGCCCGTATCGATTTTGTTCAATCGTTCGCTAGGTAGCGGTGTGTTTCCGACAGTGTGGAAAATTGCGTCTATAACGCCAATACATAAAACTGGAAACATTCATAATGTTGAAAATTACCGTGGTATTTTAATACTTAGCTGCCTTCCGAAAAATTTTTTCAAAAACGTAAATTCGGACACCCCACCCACCCAGTCACCGGTCGAACGTCGCGAATGGTTGGATAGCATAGCTCACTACAACGTGAGTTTACCGCAATTTAATGTTTCTGTTGATGAGGTTCAAAGAATGCTAGTGTGTAGGTATACCTGTATCCTGGGTATAACCTACCAGGACTTTCTCCAGAAAACCCTGTACGCGCAATTGGCGCGGAATTAATACACACAGATTAACGTGGACTAACTGACTTTATTTTCGTACATCACTACTTAAATATACCCTACCGGTAACTCAGAGAGAGAGACTTTCTCCACTCTCTGTTTACCTTACTAATCTCTTAACCTAATCTAGTACTGCTAAAGTACGGGCGGCGTTTTGTTTACAACACAAAACTTGTTTATTTTGGTTGAGTTTGTTTGCCGGTGGCACAGCATTGGGTTCTTCGCAGGGTGTGACGTCACATCTGCCACCCCGCCTAGTTGGCCATTATCTAGAAGAGACAATGGTCACACGGTCCGTCCTGACGGCCGATAGGTGTGTTTTTCTTTTTTTTATTACAATTATTCTCGCGTTTTTATACAACTATATACACCGTTGTTTTTTTATAATATGCTTTTTTTTTCCTCTGGCCAATGAAATTTTGTTTTTCAAAACTGTAGCACCGTTTGAGTTTACATTATCATACATGACATTTTCCTTATTTAAAATTAACAATTGCTTGCTCGCCTGATGCGCTGCGTCGTGAAGATATCTGCTGTTTAGCTGTCGTGTTCAAGCGCCGGGTTGCAGGGGGTTTGAAACGGGAGGGTGCGTCTGGCAGTAGAGGTTCTCATCGGTTGGTTGTGGTGCAAACTCATCTCTAAGGCTTCATCGGGTTATTTACACTAGTTCAACGATTACCATTGCATTTTAATTAAGACTGCAGTTTAGCTGGTTGTTTTACGATTGTTCAGAGTGTGTTGTTGAACTTCAATGTTGGGTTAGCCGTGTCCCTTTGGCATAGATCGGCTGTATTTTTGTTTGGCTTATAGTATTGTTATGCGCCGTGTGGCGAAAAGATTTGCGATTGCCACTGGCTCTGTTGCATAATGCAGTCACTTGGTTTATCATCTTTAACTGTCTGCGCGGGGTGTCCAATTACCCGCTAGCATGTGTGCACATTTTCAAAGCGTAGTGCGTAAAGACCATAGTTGATTAAACACGAGCAAAATTTTATGGCGTCATTTTGCTTGTTTGGCTTTGACCTCGAATCCTCATTTGTGGAAGTCAATAACTCTCAATGAGTAATATATATTTGGAACAAATTATTACGCCCTTCGCTGTGTAGTTTGCTGTATTCGTCTTCGCGCTGAAGTCTCGATTCTGGCTTGAGCCGCATTGATTGAGTTCTGTTGCACATCTGACCTCTTCAGGGATCAAAAACTGGATACTGCTCGTCTCCTCTTGGTAATAACGTTTGGCTTTACCTCCATCTCGACCATAGACACCCGCCGTTCAACTCCCCTCACAACCGTCTGCTTCCCTTTTCGCGTCATACTGGGCATTATGGTATGCCCCCATCTCAGCATCCGTTGTAATCACCTCGGTCGTCTTCGAGGATCGGGAACTCGTCTCATTGTCAATTCTTAGATGCTAGCTGCCCTTCTTAGCAAGTGGTGCATATATTTTTTTTTGCCATTCTTTCATCAATTTTTTTTTTTTCGTTAATTTTTTCCACTTGCTGTTTAAAATTAATTTCACACGCGTACGGGCTCTTATGTTCTATTATATCTTCTAATCTTCTACTTAAACACTATGCCCGTTTTTCTTTTTCTTCGGTTAACATAATTTTTCTTTTCCTACTAAAGTGTACAATATATTTTTCTCTTGATTATATCGGATGCTATTGGTTAATCAACGTCTACATTATTCATTCTCAACGAATTTTTACTTCACAATTATTTTTTTTCACTTGAACTCAATCCGATTTACAAAAAAAAATCTTTTTCTAATTCTTGTGCGTTTTTTTTTCTTTGTCAACCTCTGTTGCCCGTCGTGGCTCTTTTTCTTTTCATTAGGTGGTTTTTTTTTTTGTCAACCTCTGTTGCCCGTCGTGGCTCTTTTTCTTTTCATTAAAACATTTCTCTTTCTCATAGCAACTTTTTCTTTTCTTTTATCGGATTTACAATTCTTTTATCCGATTTACAAAAACTCTGTAGGCCACTTTAATTATGATACTGCTGTGTCAGTCCGTCATACTTACGTTCTACTTACACTTCGCCTGATATGCAGTAGTCTGCATAATACCTCTCCCCCTACCCTTCGAAGGTGCGTCTACCTGTTGCTAGTGATTCCTGAAAGATAAGAAGGTTAGGAAATAAAAAAAATATTTCGCACTTCCATTCATACTGGGTTGACTACTCCCTTGTCCGTTCACCTGATACGCATTCATCTCAATCGTTCCGGGTAGTCACTCCCGTTGTTTCCACTCGCCCAATCTTAACTTACAATAGATAGGTGGAATCTTTTAACGCCAGTAGTCCCCTCGTCTGGAAGGTTTAGCCTTCTTGTCCAAAGTCTCTCCTAGTTTTATTGTCGTTCGTTATTTAGGTCATCTCCAATACTTCATTAATCGGTTTTCTTCTCTCATTGGGCCATAAGCCATTTTTAATTAATCAAACCCCGTTCTTATTCACTGTATATTTTTCCCATGTTAACATTTGCATTTTTACAAACAAATGCTGTTCTAAATTCTTTTAACTCCTTACAATCGCCCTCATTGTTACTTCCCGTCCGTCTTTTATCGGGCCATTGGCCTTTTTTTCCTACGTCTGCCTCGCACTAACGGGGTCATCTGTACTCTGTGAATCTATCCCATGTTAAATTCGCATTTTATGTAAAAACGTTCCCTGTGTATTATTTACTTCTGTTTTCTGTGTTCCCACACGATAGGTTATTTTTTTTGTCTATAAATTCAACCACGTCTTTCCCCAAGTAAACGTCACGCCCTTTTGACACTTGTCCATCAAAGGCTTTCCATAATATCGGCGACTATTCATATTTCTTCACGTCATTTTATTTCAGTATACTTTTTCATACAGCTTTAGGTGCTTGCTACTATAACCTATTTTATTTCATTTTATTTTATAACATAGTTTAAGTTCGTATAATCAGTCATAATATCGTTTAAGTCGGTTATTATGAACTTTCTCTAAACGGTTTCCGTTTTTGATTACTGTGGTCATTTCACTTGGGAAATCCACTACTTCATAAGGTCCTCTCCACATATTCTGGAGCTTTTGACCTGATCCTGTCGGGACTGATTTCACTAAAACTAAATCGCCATACATGGGCTGCCATTCATTTGCCTCTCTGTCATAAACTTGCTTGCGCTTTTCTTTTGAATCCTTTAGGTTGGCCTTCGCGTTCGCGTGGAGGTCAAAAAATATTTTTTTCATCTCTTGTGTATATGTTTCATATGTCAAATTGTCCACTCCATTCCGCTTGTAAATGGAGGTGGGAATGCGTGCTGTACGTCCATACAACAATTCGAAAGGGGTGTACCCCGTTGATGAGTTTACTGAAGTATTATACTGAAACGTAAAAAATGGGAGTAAGTTATCCCACGTGTGCGGTTTTCCGCCAATGAATTGCCTTAGGTAAGTTTTTAACTCCCGATTAGATCTTTCCACCAAATTTGCTTGTGGGTGGTACGGACTCGTCGTTATTTTCTTGATTTTCAAAATTTTGCACACATCTTTCATGAGTGTGCTTACAAAATTCGCACCGTTATCTGTACCTAACTCCAACGGTACGCCAAATTTGCAAATATAATTCTCTACAAAAGTCCTCGCTACCGTCTGGCTTTCTTGGTTTTCCATAGGTGCGACAGTTAAATATCTAGTTAGGTCGTCCTGCATGACCAGACCATAACGATTTCCTAAGTCGGATTCGGGTAACACTACTATATCCATGTATAATTTCTCGAATGGCTCCGATGCGGTTGTGGTGATCTGCATCGGTATCTTGTTTGATCTTCCAATTTTGTTCTTTTGGCAGGAATCACACTGCCGAACGTAGTTCTCGATATCCCGTTTCATCGTAGCCCACGTAAAAAGTGTGCCAATTCTTTGGCGCATTCGTCGCGCTCCTACGTGCCCTCCTAAGGGTGCATCGTGAAATTCCTTTAAAATTGTTTCCACTTGATTTATAACTGCCTCGATGCGTATAATATCCCCAAATTCCTTTAATAAATTCTGCTTAACCTGTGGCCAAGCATTTGCGTTAATTCTATGTATTGCGGCAGCAGCTCTGCCTTTTAGTTTCAATAGAATAATATAAACCAGTGGAGCGTGTGATACTCCTTCTGGTATCTCCCGAGCAAAATGCTCGATATGATAAACGAACGCTTCTAGTCCGTCTAGCGATCCATCAAATTCTGGGATGCACTGCATGGCATCTGCTTTTGGAAACGTGTACTCCATTATGAATATAAAATTTTATATATATTTCTTGAAAAAAAAAAATAAAAGGTACTGTGGAATAAATACTATAAGGGCAGAATAAATACTACTACACTAAAAGGCTTATGTAGCCTTCTTCCTCTTTTTCCTAGGTATCACTAACGATTCTGTTGACCAGATGTGATAACGTAGCGTGACCGACTCTAATTTCTTCGTCGCGCCATCAAAAAATCTGAACACCAAGTTTCGAACCATTTGGTGTTAAAGCTTCAATGTTTATTTCTGTTAATCAATCAAACAATTATTTTAATAATATTTTTACCCCAACATGTCTGAGATAAAATAGTCATTTTTTATAGTGTAATTGAACCAATTTTACAACTAATCTAAAATTGTAAATGTTCAAATTAGATGGCGTTAAGAGCTGTTTCATAAGAATATTGCAACATCTGTCTCCTTACGACAACATTCATCATAACATATTTTTGCTGTCTGTTAACATTTCCCCTCGGCGGATATTTAATTGTATCGCCGCGCGCGTTGCGCTTATTGATTTACTTTTTTCTTTGACCTACTAAACATTTCACCGCTACTGAATCGTTTTGCTTATGCCAGCAGCACGATCTACCAATGGCCATTAAAATTACTGCATACAAACCGCGACCTTGACCGTGCCTGGCACAGCTGATCGCAATAACACTGTAAAATACGTCACCTATTCAACCTGGTGGCATAAGAACGGGACGACAAGCATTCTAGCATATGCTACTATACTGTATAAGTAAAGACGCGATCGCAGAGGCTCTCACGCTCTTTTTATATCGCTAACGATAGCGTAGCTCCCAATTTTCATACTTGCTGTATGGCTACCAGTGGGCTAAAACTCTTTTTCAGAACAATTAAGGTGAGTTCCATGTGCGTAACTCTGTCTGTTTGCGTTCTACAATTCGTCTTTGCCATCGGTGTTGCCGCAGGCACTGCTATTTAATTAGTCAGGTCGTGCAAATGTCAACTAGTTTATTTCGCTGGTACGGAGTCACATTATTTTTGGGCGAAATGAATGAACCTTTTTTGTTATAGAGAAGAAAATCAAGAACTTACCGGTTAAATTTTATCTTCCTGTTGCGACAGATTCGTTTTTTACACACTGGTAAAGAAAATCCTTATCACACACAACAACAGCTTCGCACTTGTGTTCTTGTCCATTTTTAATAATTTTTCACTTCGTCTTTACTCGTATTATTATTGTACAATTGTTTACTTGATCATATCATTTTTCTTCCTCTTGTTTTATGTTGCTTCTTTATCACTATAAACCACTTTTACATTTTTTTTTCTTCAAGCGCGAACCCAATTTGTTTTTAACACTATAAAAGTTTGTAGCCAATGTTCTTCCTCATTATTTTTTTGCTGTTTTTTTCCTGTTTCGCGTGCACAATTTTTTTCTCTAACACTTTTAGTTCTCGTTGCACAATATCCACTTTCGTTCAACGTCACACAATTTATACTTCGAACTATTTTATCGCGCTTTTTACCGTTATCGAACACTACTTATACTTAAGATTCTTTTGACTTTATATTACCTCGCGTGGTCCGTTTCCTTTTCTAGAAACCAAATATCCCACCGCTGTCACCACATGTGTAGGTATACCTGTATCCTGGGTATAACCTACCAGGACTTTCTCCAGAAAACCCTGTACGCGCAATTGGCGCGGACTTAATACACACAGATTAACGTGGACTAACTGACTTTATTTTCGTACATCACTACTTAAATATACCCTACCGGTAACTCAGAGAGAGAGACTTTCTCCACTCTCTGTTTACCTTACTAATCTCTTAACCTAATCTAGTACTGCTAAAGTACGGGCGGCGTTTTGTTTACAACACAAAACTTGTTTATTTTGGTTGAGTTTATTTGCCGGTGGCACAGCAGAAGGCTGCGCGAAGTTCTTCGCCACCTGTGGCATAATATGTTGATATATAGAGTGTTGACAGAGCCGTTCGCGGTCCTCTGTCAAGGGAACCAAATGTTTCGCCTGACTAAAGCATAGCAGAAGGCTATGCCCTCCTAGGAACAACATTTAACTTTAATTATAAGGCTCGTGACGGAGCATTGGGTTCTTCGCAGGGTGTGACGTCACACTAGTGTCATTAGATGCTTCTAAAGGTCCCG